>NC_135482.1:61545192-61817692 GCF_052094955.1 Ictidomys tridecemlineatus | reverse complement strand
GAACCCAGGATGGGAGTCCTGCCTCCCCAGTCCTGGTTTTCTAGAGACTGGATCTAAGGCTTCCGCCTTTGGGCCCTGCAATTCCCGAGGTCCCGACGGTGCTGACTTTCTCTTGACCTCAGGCTGCCAGCCTCTCGTGTTCCTTTTCTGTCCCATCGTTCCACACAGAGGAATCTGAATCGCAAGACTCCTCGGTTCTTTTATCCCACGTTCCCCAGAAGCGCTCTCTAGTCAAAAGCAGCTCCAAGAGGAGAAGGGGTCAGAGACGCGTGATGGCATTCCCGGGCCAGAGCACCCCCTGCTGGCTGGCCCCAAGTCCTTGCCCCTCCCCCTCCAGCTGTGACCTCCAGCTGTGGTGGTTGGGAAGAGCTGGCCTCTTTGATCTAGGAGCATGGCCACCCCCTCCAGGCGCCCCATTAACCTCCATTATCCCAATTAGGCAGCCCTCCCAGTCCTGGATCCAAGCTTCAAAGCCCCCTCAGTGGGGAGAAGGGTCTGAATCCAACGTCGTTCTTCCCCAAGCCACACCACTTTCAGACAAGACCCAGGTGTCCTGGTCCCTAACTTGTCTATATGATAATAGAGCTAGAAAAAGAACACTCAAGGACCACCCAAATCCCAATCTTTAAACTTCACTAAAAAAAACGAACAAGATAGAATGGGGTATAGTGGCCTGCCTGTGATCCCCAGCACTGGTGAGGCTGAGGCCTGAGATTCCCTTGCGCCCACGAAAGGAGTTCAAGACCAGTCTGAGAAAGAGAGAAACAGAGAGAGAGAGGAGAATAGAGGAGGGAACCCTCTTTTTCTGGCTATCAGTTATCCTGCATTAAATTATTTAGTCAGCCGCATCCAGGGTCCTGGCTGACCTGAGCTTCCCATCAATTTTTGCATCTTTATTCTGTGGTGAGGGGAGCCAAGAGCCACCCCCTCCTCCCTTAATCCTATCTCCATACTCCCTTCCCCCCTCCCTCCTGGAACAATTTCCGCTGGGGGAGCCTGAGCAGGGCTCAGCACAGTGGCCGCTTCCTGGAACATTTTCCTGTATCCGAAACCGCGGCTCCCTCCCCAGGGACAGGCTGATCAAGGCCAGATGGGAGCAGGGATGGGATGGGGGAGGAGAAGAGGGAGCCAGGCTCTCATCATCACCCCCTCCCAACACATATGCACACCATAGGGAGCCCCTGCCCTGTCACACAAAGGCTGACACAGGCATACACCACATGCCAGTCAGACAACCATGGGCATTCTTGGGGACACAGGAACCATGAGGGCCAGGTTTTAGGAATCAAAGTCATCATATACATAGATATGATCATACTCTCTCCACCCAACACCTTACCCCTTCAAAGTCTCCTTGGGCCCTGGTCTTCTTTGGAACTGGGGTAGGGCAGAAAGGAGGCCTTAGAGAGGACAGGCATTCCTCTGTTAAGGAGGCCTTAACAGAAGGGACAGAGTACATCTAAAGTGCCCTACCACACAACACCAACTGCCCTGTTCCTCTTCTGATTGACAGTCAAGCCTGACTCCCCTCTCCAGGATCCTGGGCAGCAGGGTAGAAGAAAGTATAGGATGCTTCTCCTTGGGTGCTACATTTAGAGCACTTTCTAGTTACTTCCAGATTTTTAGAGAAGTATATGGTATCCAGCGGATTCACTAATGGCAGCCAAAGAGAGGGACAAAGAGGGCAAGAATGTGAGCTGCAGGGAGTTCTGAGAGCCTGGAGGAGGAATAAGAATACCAAGCTAACTTGGGAGAAAACTTGAGAGCCAGGGACCATGGAGACTTGTGGTCTCATTGATAACAGCTCACCACTCCCCAATTTTTAAACTTCACTAAAAAAAAAAAAAGAAGAAGAAGAACAAGAACAAGATAGAATGAGGTATAGTGGCCTCCCTGTGGTCCCCAGCACTGGGGAGGCTGAGGCCTGAGGATCCCTTGAGTCCATGAAAGGAGTTCAAGAACAGTCTGGGAAAGAGAAAAACAGACAGTGTCACATCCATTTTGAGATCCTTCCTTGGGGTTGTTTCTTAGAGTGAGAATGAGAACTGTTTTGATTTGCAAAGAGGAAAACTAAAGATGCAGAGAGGTTGGGGCATAGACATTAGGCACTCAGCAAAGCTGTGACATGGAAGAGATGGTTTCCCCAGCATCCTAACATCAGCCATCCAGCCCTTTGTTTCAGATAAAAACTTAAACACAAACACTGATATTTTTTCCCCCTCCAAGAACTGGGCATTGAACCCAGGGCTTCCACATGGTAGCTCTATCACTGAGCTACATTCCTAGCCTCTGTAATGTTTTTTTTGTTTTTTTTTTTTTAAGGGGGTTACTGAGGACTGAACTCAGGGGGCCACTGAGCCACATCCCCAGCCCTATTTTATATTTTATTTAGAGACTGGATCTCACTGAGTTGCTTAGTGCCTTGCTTTTGCTAAGGCTGGCCTTGAATTCAAAATCCCCCTCCCTCAGCGCCCATAGCTGCTGGGATTTCAGGCGTGCACCACTGCACCCAGCCTTAGCCCCTTTAATTTTAAGACAGATTCTCCCTAAATTGCTCAGTACAAATTTGAATTTAGGATCCTCCTACTTTAGCCTCCTGAGTGAGTCCCTGGGATTACAGGCATGTACCACCACAACTGGCTCACAGTACTGTTTCTGTCTCAAAGCCATTCTGGTAGAGGTGTGTGCCATAACTTTTCTTTTTTTGTGGTGTTGGGGATTGACCTCCCACGTGCTGGGTGAATGCTTTACCACTGAGCTAGTTGCCCCTACTCATCCCTTCAGTCTTTTTTTTTATCTTTTTTAATCTTTTTTAGTTGTTGATGGATACAATGCCTTTTTTATTTTTATTTATTCTAGAAGCATAAACATTTTATTTTTATGTGGTGCTGAGGATCGAGCCCAGTGAGCTACAATCCAACTGCCCCTTCAGTCTTTTAAAAGCTTAGAATCTTTGATGGTCTTTGATGGCTCAGCTCAGTGTGTTGGAATAGTAGGAATGTCAGGATCTGCTGAGAATGAGAAGGAATTCCAGAAAAAGAAATCCTTCTGCCTAAGGACAGTATGCAAAGAGCTTCTAGCCTTTTCCAAAAGAGATCTTCCCTAGATCCACAGCTTGGAGAAATGAGAATGAACAATACTTCTCAGTACCAGCAGGTGGAAGCAGTGAGCTACTCAGGACTTCACCTATTACCCTGGGGCTCCCAACTTAGTGCCAGAGCAGTACCTTTCTACATCTGGCAGTTCACACAACTCTAAGGGCTGATGCAAGGGCTGGGATAAGGAAAAGTCCCAGGGTTATGGTACTGATTCTAGCCCTTCCCACAATCTTGGCCTAGAGAAGCAAAGCACTTATCAAAGGTCCAAAGGTATCCTGCTCTCAGGCCCGAATTCATCAGTGCCTGTGTATTTCCTGCTCCACCTGTCTGCCTGCTTTCCAAAGAATTTCCTGCACCCTTACTGTGAGCCAGAGATGTGCTAGAAGCATACTATACTGAACAGAAGTGTGCAATTTTGTGGAATAGAGCCTGGTAAATGATTATGTTTTTATGACACTTGGAGACACTTAAGCATACCACCTGGGAAGTCAGAGAGACTAGGGTGTGAATTCATGCTACATCCCTTGCTAGTTGAGCAATTTTTTTGAGCTTTAGGGGTTTTTGTTTGCTTGTTTTTATTAGGTATACATGACAGTAGACTGCATTTTGATATATTATACATACATAGAGTATAACTTAAGATCTATTAGGATCCTATTCTTGTGGTTGTACATGATGTGGAGTTTCACTGATGGTATATTCATATATGAACATAGGAAAGTTATGTCCGATTCATTCTACTGTCTTTCCTATTCCCATCCCCCCTCCCTAAATTCTTTGTCCATAAAAATGACAAAGGTAAATGACCACAGAATAACAGCAAGATGATACATAAAAATTCAATACATAAAAATAAATAAATAAAATTCACCTCTTGCCACATGGCAGTTATAAATGCTGAACACCAGGGAAGCAACACCCAGCTCAATCCTCAGGAGACTTCCCAGAGAAGGTAACCATTGCATCGAAATTTGAAGGATCAAGACAGGCATGGTGGCATACAGCTGTTTTCCTAGCAACTGGGAGGCTCAAGCAGGAGGATCATAAATTCCAGGCCAGCCTCAGCCACTTTGCAAGATCCTGTCTCAAAAAAAAAAAAAAAAAAAAAAAAAAAAAAGCCAGGCATGGTGGCATACATCTGGAATCCTGGCTCAGGAGGCTTAGGCAGGAAGACCCTAAGTTCAAAGCCAGCCTCAGCAATGGTGAGGCTAAGCAAATCAGTGAGACTTTGTCTCTAAATAAAATACAAAATAGGGCTGGGAATGTACTTCAGTGATTGAGTGCCCCTGAGTACCCCTAAAAAATAAAAATAAAAAAGGGCTAAGGTTGTATCTCAGTGGTAAAGAGCCCCAGTGCCAAAAAAGAAAAGAAGGAAGGCAGGAAGGGAAGGGGGGAGGGAAGGAGGAAGGAAGGAAGAAGGAAAAGAAATTTTAAGGAGATAGGAGATATACAGGAAATGAGGTGGGGGAAGGAAAAGATGGGAGAAGGTGGAGAGGAAAGGAGTAAGGCAGATATACTTTGGAGAACATGGATGCGTAGTACCTCCTTCACCATCAACAAGAATAAGTTTTGCTGGACATGGTGGTACATGCATACTAGGGAGGCTTAGGTAGGATGATCACAAATTCAAGACCAGCCTCAGCAACATGGGAGACCCGTCTCAAAATAAAAAATAAAAAGGGTTGGGGATGTAGCTCTGTGGTAGAGCAACTCTGAATTCAATCTCCAGTTCCAGAAGAGGAAAGAAACAAAGAATAAACCTAGCTTCCCAGATGGGAGGCTGCATGGTCTGGATTCTTTCCATAAATTAACACACATTTAGTGAGCACCTGCTATGAGCTTCTTTCAAGAATTGTGAAAGACAGTGCTAGGAGAATAGCTCAGCAGTGGTGTATATGCATGCTTAGCACATGAGAAACCCTGAGTTCAATCCCAGCAAATACATACACAAGGAGTTGTAAGAGATAATAAAGATAAGACCGATGTAGTGACCCATTATGTGCTTCCGGCTTTTTTTCCCCCCTTTTTTTTTTTTTTTTTTTGTAGTCCTAGGGATTAAACTCAGGGTTTCACACATGTGAGGCAAGCACTCTACAACTGAGCTAAATCTCCAGTTTCTCCAGATAATTTTGGAAGCTGAAGCAGGAGAATTCCATGAGCCCAGAAGTTTAAGGTTATCCTGGGCAACATAGTAAGACTCCATCTCAAGCAATAAAAGAACAGAAACAAAATAAGAGGTAATAAAGATAAGTGAAAAAAAAAACAAAGACCTCACTTTTTGTTTTCTGGAAGCCTACAGAAATTGAGAAGAGGGGCTGGGGATGTGGCTCAAGTGGTAGCGCGCTCGCCTGGCATGCATGCGGCCCGGGTTCGATCCTCAGCACCACATACCAACAAAGATGTTGTGTCCGCCGAGAACTAAAAAGAATAAATATTAAAAGTTCTCTCTCTATCTCTCTCTCCTCTCTCACTCTCTCTTAAAAAAAAAAAAAAAAGAAAGAAAGAAAGAAATTGAGAAGAATAAATGGGGGTGCTGGGGTTGTGGCTCAGTGATAAAGTGCTTGCCTAGCATGTGGGAAGCACTGGGTTCAATCCTAGCACCACATAAAAACAAATAAAGGCATTGAGTCTATATACAACTAAAAAAATAAAAAATAAGTGTCCATCTAAGGGGCTGGGATTATAGCTCAGTTGGTAGAATAATTGCCTTGCGTGCACAAGGCCCTAGGTTCTATCCCCAGCTCCATTAAAAAAAAAAAAAAAAAAAAGAGAGAGAGAGAAAGAAAAAAGAAAAAAAAAGTGTCCATCTACAACTAAACATATATATGTGATATATATATATGAAGAATAAGTGGAGAGTCACTGAAGGATGTGAAGCAAGGAGATGAAATGGCCATGTTTTTATTTCAGAAGCATTACCTTGAGCCACAGCTCACACCTGTAATTCCAGCAGTCAGAGGCTGAGGTAGGAGGATCTTGCATTCAAAGCCAGCCTCAGCAACTTATTGAGATCCTATCTCAAAATAAAAAATAAAAACGGGGATATGGCTAGGAGGTTAAATGCACTTGAGTTCAATCCCTGGTCCCCACCTCCTTCAAAAAAAAAAAAAAAAAAGAAGAAGAAGAAGAAACAAAACAAAAGACTCCCTGAGGCCACAGTATAGACCCTAACATAAAGAGGATCAAACTGGAGCTTAGGAATGCATTTTAGCAATGGGGGTGGGGGGGTGGGGGGGCAATGATGCTAATACAGTGACTAGTGACATGGAGAAAGATGAGGGGATGGATCTGAGAGATATTTATGGAATAAAATTGATGGAACCTGATGACTAATTACATATGCTGTGAGGGGGGTGGAGGCAGTTAGAAGATGGAGCTGAAGTTTGCTGGGGAGAAAACTGGATATAATTTCCCTGAAAACGTGTTCACTGGTATATGCATCTCCTTCCCTGCAGGTAAAACAGGATATTAATAATCAGCTATGTATGAATCTTCTCCTCCATTAGGCCATGATCCCCTTAAAGCAGAACCATATCTCCCTCATTTCATCTTCCTCTATGTCCAGTGCTCTTATATATAGCATGTTCAATACTGAATGAAAGAAAGTCAGTGACCAGGCACAGTGGTGCACACCTTTAATTCCAGCACCTCAGGGGGCTGGCACAGTTAGATCACATGTTTAAGATAAGCCTGGACAACTTAGTGAGACCCTGTCTGCAAAGAAAATAAGAAGGACAAGGGATGTAGCTCAGTGGTGAATCACCTTTGGTTTTAATCTCCAGTACTGCAAAAATCAACAAATATATATATATATATAAAAGAGCTAGAGGCTTAGTTCTCTTATATAGTGCCCCTAGCTTCCAACCCCAGTACCAGAAAAAAAGGAAAAGTAAGATCCTTTTGAAATCCTAGGATTACAGGTATGGTGGTGCATACCTGTAATCCTAGCAACTCAGGAGACTGAGGCAGGAGTCTTGCAAGTTCAAAGCCACAAAGCCAGCCTTGGCAACTTAGTGAGACCCTATGCAACTTAGCAAGACTCTGTCTCAAAATAAAAATTAAAAGTCTGGAAGGTGACTCAGTGGTTAAGCACCCCTGGTTTCAATCCCTAGTGCAAAGAGAAAAGAAAGAATAAACATCAGTGGAGAGACTGGTTTTGGTCTGGGATGTAGGTAGGAAAAGTAGACAATGGGGACTGGGGATGTGGCTCAAGTGGTAGTGCGCTCACGCTCACCTGGCATGCATGCGGCCAGGGTTCGATCCTCAGCACCACCGCATACAAACAAACATGTTGTGTCTGCCAAAAAATAAAATATTAAAAAAAAATTCTCTCTCTCTCTCTCTCTCTCTCTCTCTCTCTCTCTCTCTCTCTTAAAAAAAAAAAAGTAGAGAATGCTGGGGGTGGAAACAGTCACATAGGTTGGAAGTTATTAAGTTCTCCATCCTTGGTAGGAAACCTGCTCCAGGGAGGATTACTTGGCTTTTCTTGAGTCCTTTCTTTTTCTGAATTGGCCAAAGTATAAAAATGCTGACTTTCTTTCATTCAGTATTGAACATGCTATATATAAGACAGGGGAAGGGTCTCATCCAAGTCCTATTACCACTACTCAGAAATATTCTAAGAAGGCACTGTACTTCCAATTATACTACAGAGCTGTAATAACAAAAACTGCATGGTACTGGCATTCAAACAGACAAATAGGCCATTGGTACAGAATAGAAAACACAGAGACAAACCCACATAGATACAGTCATCTGGTCCTTGACAAAGGTGCCAAAAAAAAAAATATTTGAGAAAAGACAGCCTTTCTAGCAAATGATGCTAGCACAAGTGGTAATCCATATGTAGAATGAAACTAAATCTTTATTTCTCACCCTGTACAAAAATCAACTCCAAATAGATCAAAGATCTAAGACTTCAACCAGAAAATATGCACCTCCTAGAAGAAAACATAGGGTCGCTGTATTCTTCAGAATACAGTGACAGGCAATAACTTTCTCAATAGGAACCCTAAAGCTCAGGAAATAATGCCAAGGGTTAAGAACTAGGACAGCATCAAATTAAAAAGCTTCTGCACAGCAAAAGAAACAATTAGATTATGAAGAGACAACCCACAGAATGGGAGAAAATCTTTGCTAGTTACTCTTCTGAGAGAGGATTACTATCTAGAACATATAAAGAGCTCAAGAAATTTTCACCAAAAAAAAAAAAAAAAAGTAACCCAATTAATAAATGGGCAAATGAATTAAATGGACACTTCTCAGAAGAAAGAAATACAAATGGCCAACAAATACATGAAAAATGTTCAACATCACTAGCAATTAGGGAAATGCTAATCAAAACCACACTGACATTTCATCTCACACCAATCAGAATGGCAGTAATGCTGGGCACAATGGGACACTCCTGTAATCCCAGCAGGTGGGAAGGCTGAGACAGGAGGATCACAATTTCAAAGACAGCCTCAGCAATGGCAAGGCACTAAGCAACTCAGTGAGAGCCTGTCTCTAAATACAAAATAGGGCTGGGGATGTAGCTCAATAGTGAGTACCCCTGAGTTCAATCTC
This sequence comes from Ictidomys tridecemlineatus, assembly GCF_052094955.1. Taxonomy (NCBI): domain Eukaryota; kingdom Metazoa; phylum Chordata; class Mammalia; order Rodentia; family Sciuridae; genus Ictidomys; species Ictidomys tridecemlineatus. The sequence goes on along the minus strand of NC_135482.1, from coordinate 61,809,026 downwards.
AGGTACAAAAAAAAAAAAAAAAGAATGTCAGTCATCAAGTATACTAAACTGGGTGACACCAGTGGTGCATGTCTGTAATCCCAGCCGTTTGGGGGAGGCTGAGGCAGGAGGAGCCTTTGAAGCCAGCCTAAGCAATTTAGGGAGGACCTAAGCAATTTAGCAAGATTCTGTCTCAAAATAAAAAATAAAAAGGATTGGGAATGTAGCTCAGTTGTTAAATGCCCCTGTGTTCATCCCTAGTACAAAAAACCAAAACAATAAAGCCAGCCATGGCAACTTAGTGAATCCCTAAGCAATTTAGCAAGATTCTCTCAAAATAAAAAAGGCTGGGAATGTGGCTAAGTGGCTAATCCCCACTGGGTTTTATCCCTGGCACCAAAAAAATTCAAAAAACAAACAAAAAAGAATACAAATAATAATAAGTGCTGGAGAGGATGTGGAGAAAAGGAAACTTTTACACTGGATGGGACTCTAAATTAGTACAACCACTATGGAAATCAATTGGAGGCTCCTTAAAAGATTAGGCATGAGGGCTGGGGTTGTAGCCCAGTAGTAGAGTGCTTGCCTTGCATGCCTGAGGCACTGGGTTCATCCTCAGCACTACAGATATTAAAAAAAAAAAAAAAAAAAAAAAAAAGATGCATGGGCCAGATGGCTCCAGAGGCTAAGGCAGAAGGTTGAGAGTTCAAAGTCAGTCTCAGCAATTTAGCAAGGCCCTAAGCAATTCAGTGAGATCTGTCTCTAAGTAAAATACAAAAAAGGGCTAGAGATGTGGCTCAATGGTTAAGTGCCCCTGGACAGGAGGATGAGAGTTCAAAGTCAGCCTCAGCAATTTAGCAGGCCCTAAGCAATTCAGAGACCTGTCTCTAAATAAAATTCAAAAAGGCTAGGGATGGGGCTCAATGGTTAAGTGTCCCTGGGTTCAATCCCAGTACCACAAAAACAACAACAACAAAAGCCACAACTAGGCATGGAAACACCAACACCATATGACCTAGCTATGTTCTTTTTGGTATTTACTCTGAAGAATCTTACTACAGTGATATCTACATACCCATGTTTATAGCATCCCAATTCACAATGGAACCAGCCTAAGTGTCCATCAATGGATGAATGGACACCGAAAATGTGGTATTATACACAATAGAGTTTTATTCAGTGATAAAGAAAAATGAAATTATGGCATTTGCAAGAAAATGCCTAGAACTAGAGACTCTCATGTTAAGTGAAATAAAGTCAGACTTAAGCCTTTTTTTAAATATTTATTTTTTAGTTGTAGTTGGACACAATACCTTTACTTGATTTATTCACTTTTATGTGTGCTGAGGATTGAACCCAGGGCCTCCCACATGCAGGGGAGTACTCTACCGCTGAGCCACAACCCCAGGCCCCAAACTTTTAAGTTTAAAGGTCTTATGTTTTCTCTCATATGCAGAAGCTAGAGAAGAAAAAGGAAAAGGAAGGTGGGGGTGGATCTAATGGAAATCAAAGGGAGATCAGTAGAGGAAAGGGACCAAGGGGTTGGAGGCAGGTAGGAAGGTGGAAGTGCTGGGGAGTGATATTGGACAAATTATATTGTTATATTGTGTGCATGTACAAATATGTGACAGCAAATCCCATCCATATGTACAACTATTATGCACCAATAAAAAGTGGAAAAAAATAATGAAGAGCCCGTCCAGGGTAAAACAGGCAAAAATAAAATAAAATAAAAGGCACTGTGGGGGTGAAGCCAGCTTCTACTTCCCTCCTCGAACCACCAAACCTTAAAATGTAGGGCAAGAAGTGGCATGTCTTTGGCATTGTGCCAAAGGCTGATGTGGCAAGAGGAAAGAGGAAAGAATCTGAGAAGGAGTTGAATTTCAGTAGAAAGGAAGGAGACCATAGGCCTCACAATGGGGGTGTGGAAGAAGAATGGAGCCAGTGGGAACTTTAATTATTAGTTAAAATTAAAAATTGTTAACTGTAAATTAAAAATTGTTAACTGGGGCTGGGATATAGCTCAGTTTGTAGAGTGATTGCCTCACATGCACAAGGCCCTGGGTTCAATCCCCAGCACTGCCAAAAAAAAAAAAAAATTGTTAAGTGAAGTCCCTGGATATCACCTCCCAATATATCCTGATGAGAAAATGAACCTGAAATGCCTATCAACTAGACTTAACAGTTATTATTGTATGTCATGTTTAGGTCAGTTATTCTTTTCTGATGTATTTAAAAATAATTTAGAGACATTATGACATAAAAATTAATTTTTAAAAAAATGATTTGTTTTTTAGTTATAGGTGGACACAATATATTTATTTTATTTTTATGTAGTGCTGAGGATCCAACCTAAGGCCTCACACCTTCTAGGCGAGTGCTCTACCTCTGAGCCACAATCCCAGCCCTAAATGTTTTAATATGTATTAATAAGAAAAACATTTTCTTATATAGTATCAATACTATTATGCTCCCTGTATTAACAATAATTCCTTTCTTTCCTTTTCTTTTTTCCTTCTTTCTTTCTTTTTTTTTTTTGTACCAAGAATTGAACCTATTGGATATGAAAAATAACAAACCCCAAAATAGTGTGGCCCATGAGAGGGAATGAGGGAGAAGGCAATACATGTATTCTTTCCCAGTACATTCCTTCCCAGTGACAAAACAGGCCCCCAGGGAGGAGATATCCATCAAGTCTAAAATGACAGTTTCTGTGAAGAGAACAAAGCATTGATCCTTCTCTAAACAAATCCATTCCCTAGATACCAACCACTGACCCCAGACCCTCCATCTGGATCTGTAAAAGATAAATCCCAGATACTGACCACTGACTCCCAGGCCCTCCATCTGGCCCAGTAAGATAAATCCCAGATACTGACCACTGACCCCAGATCTCCTCCCATCTTGCCCAATAAAACAGACCCCAAATTCCTGAGTGCCCATACTGACACGCTCATTAATTAAGTCACCTCTCAGTGTAACCTATATAAGCCCATACTTCTCCTTTGGCCAGAGGCTCATTTTCCACCAGGAAAGTGGGTCCATCAGAAGCATCACTTTGTTCTTGAATAAAAAGCTATGCAGAGCTAATCCATGAAGTTTGTTTCTGACACAGTCCTTTGGTGCTATAGAACCCAGGGCTGCTTATCCACTGTGCCACATCCCCGGTCCTTTTTATTTTTTATTTAGAGACAGGGTCTCACTAAGTTGCTTAGGTAGGGCCTTGCTAAGTTGCTGAGGCTGGCTTTGAAATTGCAATTCTCCTGCCTCAGCTTCCTAAACTGCTGGGATTACATGTGTGCCACTGCACCCAGTCAACAATAATTTATTAATATCATCTAATACCCATTTTGTGTTCACATTTTCCCACCGTCTCAAAAATCTTTTTACAATCTGTTCAAAATGGGATTAAAATTCATGTGATTATTTTATCTCTTATGTCTTATTTATTTTTGCAGTGCTACAGATCAAACCTAGGGCCTCACAAATACCTGGCAAGTGTTCTACCACAGAGCTACAGGAAGGTGGTGGTGCACACCTGTAGTCCCAGCTATTCTGGAGGCTGAGGCAGGAGATCTCAAATTCATGGGCCAGTCTGGGCAATTTAGGGAGAATTTCTCTCATAATAAAATAAAAAGAACTGAGGTCCTGCGTGGTGGCTCACTCCTGTAATCCCAGCTGAGAGAAGAGTATGGTGAGTTCAAAGCCAGCCTCAGCAAAGGCGAGGTGCTAAGCAACTCAGTGAGACCCTGTCTCTAAAAAGAGTCAAAATAGGGCTGGGGGATATGGCTCAGTGATTTGAGTGCCCCTGATTTCAATCCCTGGTACATCCCCCCCCTCCAAAAACAAAACAAAACAAAAAAGAAAGAAAAGAAAAAGGGCTGGGGTCCTAGTTCAATGGAAGAGCACTTGCCTAGCATGTGTGAGACACTGGGTTCAGTTCTCATCATCATATATAAATAAATAAGATAAAGTTCCATCAACAAATCAATAACTAAAGAGAGAGAGAGAGAGAGAAGAGAGAGAGAGAGAAAGAGAGAGAGAGAGAGAGAGAGAGAGAGAGAGAGAGAGAGAGAGAGCGAGCGCTGGGGATGTAGCTCTTACTATATGTGAGATCCTGGGCTCAATCCCCAGTATGGAAATAACAAAAATGTGAGCAGTGGTGTTTGCCTGTAAAATCAGTGACTTGGGAGGCAGAGGCAGAAAGATCCAAGTTTGAGGCCAATTGAGCAAGTTAACCTGATCCTGCCTCAAAATAAAAAAATAAAAATCCTGGGGATGTAGTTTACTGTAAAGATCCCTGGGTTCCAACCCCACTACTGCCCTCCACACCTCCCCCACTACAAATGAAGACAGTTCTTCCTTCCCTTTTTCTATGCTATTGATTTGTTGAAGAAACAGACAGTTTCCCTGTAGAATCTTCCACCTTTCAGATTTTTCTGATTTGCCTCTGTGTTTTCACTTATCTTGTTCCTCTGGTCCCTGTATTTTCTGAAAACTGGCTATTAGATCTAAAGACTTGCCTAGATTTAGGCTCAATATTTTTGGAAAGAACATTTGTCAGGTGAGGGAGGCAGTGTTCTTCCTATTGTACTACATCAGGACCACATAATACATATAATGTCAGGTTGTCTGATTCAGTTTCTGAAGCTGTGGAGGAGGTTAAGACTGAGGGGCCTACACAGCAACCACCTATAAGCCTGGAAGTGGAGCTCTGACTTCATCTGACTTCTGATACTGCTGGCTTTTGTAGGAAAGAGTGGGCTGAGGTTAGGGTTAAGGTCAGCATTCAGAGACGTATTAGTTGAAAGAACTTGATGTCCACAGTGTGGACTGGTTCAGATTCTGGGCAGGATTGAGCAGAGTCCTAGGGATAGAGATACCAATTATCTCTATTCATAGGGTGGTGCAGGGTGGCAAAAGGTGAGTCCTCCTTTAATCCCGCTGGTTGAGTACCTAGATTGGGGTAGGGAGTTGGCGGGCAGTGGGGGGGACCCTTACTAGACCTGTTCACCCTATCCTGAACTTTCCACTGTAGAAAGCAAGATGTTTTCCTCTTCATCTCTGGATCTTGTGTTTCTGGTTATAGTATGGGATGGGGAAAATTCTTTATGAATTGTTTTTCTTGTTCTCTGGGTTCTGGTTCCCACTTTAAAATCTTATTTTTGTTTTTTGCCTTGCTGGGCAAAAAGGGCTGAGCTACACCCCACCAAAATACTTTTTTTTTTTTTTTTTTGGTACCAGGGATTGAACTAAGGAACACTCAACCACTGAGTCACATCCCCAGTCCAATTTTGTGTATTATTTAGAAACAGGGTCTCACTGAGTTGCTAAGTGCTTCTCGATTGCTGAGGCTGGCTTTGAGCTTGTGATCCTCCTGCCTCAGCCTCCCAAGCCGCTGGGATTACAGGAGTGTATTACTGCACCCAGCTATTTTTTTTTTTTTTAATTTTTTGAACTCAGGGCTCTTGACCACTGTGCCACATCTCCAGCCCTGTTTTGTATTTTGTTTAGAGACAGGATCTCACTGAGTTGCTTAATACCTTGCTGAAGCTAGCTTTGAACTCATGATCCTCCTGCCTCAGCCTCCCCAGCCACTGGAATTACTGGTGTTGGCTACTGTAACGGGTTCAAAATACTTTTTTTTTTTTTAGAGAGAGAATTTTTTAATATTTATTTTTTTTTAGTTCTCGGCGGACACAACATCTTTATTTATATGTGGTGCTAAGGATCAAACCCGGGCGGCACACATGCCAGGCAAGCGCGCTACCGCTTGAGCCACATCCCCAGCCCCTCAAAATACTTTTTTTTTTCTTATTGGTTGTTCAAAACATTACAAAGCTCTTGACATATCATATTTCATACATTAGATTCAAGTGGGTTATGAACTCCCATTTTTACCCCAAATACATATTGCAGAATCACATCGGTTACACATCCACATTTTTACATAATGCCCTATTAGTAACTGTTGTATTCTGCTACCTTTCCTATCCTCTACTATCTCCCCTCCCCTCCCCTCCCATCTTCTCTCTCTACCCCATCTACTGTAATTCATTTCTCTTCTTGTTTATTTTCCCATTCCCCTCACAACCTCTTATATGTAATTTTGTATAACAATGAGGGTCTCCCTCCATTTCCATGCAATTTCCCTTTTCTCTCCCTCAAAATACTTTTTGATTGCTCTAAAACTTCCAAATGTTAGAGCAGAAAGGAACTTCAAGATTAGGTCCCTCATGGAGGAATTTTCCTTCCCTCTCATCCTTTCTGAGACTTAATGACATATAAGATGGTGTAGTGTGGTAGTTCCTCAAAGTTTAATCATTCACATTCTGTCTTCATAATTTTTTCTTTACCATATCAGCTTGTTCCATAGTATACTATTATTTTTCTTCATCCTAACAATAATCTCTGTAAAATTACAGGTTGAATATGTAGTTCTATTTTTAAAAGTAATTGAAAAAACACAAACATGCTGGGTACAGTGGCCAGTGCCTGAAGTTCCACCTACTCTGGAGTCTGAGGCATGAAGATTCCTTGAGCATTGGTTGAAGAGAACTTGATGGTCACAGTGTGGCCATGAAGGACTTCAAGGCCAGCCTGGACAACATAACAAGAGCCTGCTCCTAAAACATTACAAAACAAGGGCTGGGGGTGTAGGTCAGTAACTGAGAGCTTGTCTACTATGTGTGAGGCTTTAGTTTGGAGATCCTCTGGGCCAGGAAAATAAAATCAAACAGTGTGCGCAGACACACACACACACACACACACAAATATACACAAACTCTACACATCAGAAATATTCCAATTCTAACGATGGTGTGTGCCCCACACTTGCGGAAATACTACAGAGAAGGAATGGAGGCGGGAAGTCTTGAGATCTTGTTCGGGCACACTTCGTAAATTCCGAATTTATTTCCTAATCATAAGAAGAGGATGACATAATGTTTACAGGCATTGGTTATTGTTCTTGTGAGTGAGCCAGTCTTCCTGGAAGAATCCCAGGGACCTTTGTCCAGCACCTCTGGCAGCAGCTGCGGGGAAGGGAGCTAAGCGCCCAGCAAGCCGGCAGGGAGAGTCACCTCTCTCAACAATCTAGGCAGACGTGGCGCCGGGGAAACCCGGTGTCTCTAGGTCGCCTAATTCTGTGATGCTCCTGCCCTCTCCCACCTTTCTCTCTCCACCAGCTTCCTAGCCGAAATCGAGGTGGTGTTTCAAGGCCTTTCCCTCAGAGGAACCACCCACCCGCCCAGCCTTTCTCCCCGGGGCAGTGAGAACTTTCTCCCCGGGGCAGTGAGAGGAAGAAGAGATGAAAAGTCAGGTGTTAGGCCTCTACGAAGTTCAGCTGGCTTCGCGGGCTCCAGCGAGGGAGGGCAAAGCAGGAAGGAGGGGTTTGCGGTTGGGGACAGCCAGATGGCCCACCCCGACCGGAAACTGGGGGTGGAGAGGCCGGGCCCAGCCTACCCGCGTCATCCAGCTCCTGCTGGGCCTCAGAGGCGGGCAAACCCCACCCCATTCCTCTGGGCACCTCGTGGCCCGGGCGGGTTTGTTTACGAATCCGGCTCCCTCCTCCCGCAGCCCGGCCCTCCGCCCGCCCCCAGGGTGGCCCAGGAGGAGAGGGAAACCCGGCTGCCCCCGGCGCACTGCGCTTGTCTTTCTTCCTGCAACCTGTGCCGTGGGTGTCCAGACCTGTGGGGGCCTTTCTCCTTTAGTGGGAATTGGGAGTTGGGGTGGTGTCGTTCGTTCTGTCAACCCTGGGATCTGGGGAGAACTCAGGGCTACTTGTCTCAGGAGGGGCAGGAGAAACAAACTGCTTCAACTTTGGTTAAAAGAAGATTTTTTTTTTTTTTTAACTAGGTTTCCTAGTCAGGAACCCGGTCACCCTTGGAGTGTGGGAGTCCGGGTGCGTGTGCCGTGAGGGTTAAATTGACATTAAGCACCCCTTTCCTCCCAGGTGTGGTGAGCCGGCGACCCCTGAGAAGCCTGCGGGGGTGGGGGTGGGGGTTGGGTGTTTGGGGAAGAGAAATGTTTTGTTTATGTATTTGTTCCAAACTGGAATCCCTAGGAGTCAGATTTAAATGTTCAGAGAACTTCTCATTTTGCTCTGTTGGGGGCCTAGACCAGATTCCTTGAGCTTGTTTTTCCTAGTTCTCAAGAACGCAGACAGTGGAACCCCCAAATTTCTTTCTCACCTGCCTTAGACTACCCTTGCTTTTATTAGGCAAAAGGTCTTCAAGCTTGGAAGATTTGGTTGGGTTTATAGTCAGGACAGACTTCTTTTTTTTTTTTTTTTAAGAGAGAGAAAGAGAGAGAGAATTTTAATATTTTTTCAGCGGACACAACATCTTTGTTTGTGGTGCTGAGGATCAAACCCAGGCGGCACGCATGCCAGGTGAGCGTGCTACGACTTGAGACACATCCCCAGCCCCTGGACATCCCTCTTCAGAAGAGAGAATATTGGAGAATTTTGGGTCACAGTTAATCTCCCACAATAACTAAATTGTGTTTTTATTTTTTTTTTCTAAATTGTATTCTAGACCATGCTACCCAGTCTTCACACAAAACCTCTAATTTGGGGTGGGGATATAGCTCAGTTGATAGAGTGCTTGCCTTGCATAAGGTTCAATCCCTAGCACCATAAAAAATAAATAAATAAAACCCAACTTTTATTCCCCCTCTCCCACCTTTTTTTTTGGGGGGGGTGGGGGGGAATAGGGATGGAACTCAGGGACACTTCGCCTCTGAGACACATCCCCAGCCCTATTTTGTATTTTTTTCTTTTTAAAGAAAGCTTATTAATTTTTAAAATTTATATGACAGTGGAATGCATTACAATTCATATTACACATATAGAGCACAATTTTTCATATCTCTGGTTGTATTCTATTTTGTATTTTATTTAGAGACAGGGTCTCAGTTGCTTACTGTTTTGCTTTTTACAGAGGCTGGCTTTGAACTCAAGATCCTTCTCCCTCAGCCTCTGGAGCCACTGGGATGATAGGCCTGCACAACAGTGCCCTACTCTCCCACCTTTTTCTTCCTCTAGGAACTTCAAGTTCACCAGAGCCACAAGCTGGTTACAGAAGAATGGAATGCCTTTCTAGTGCTAGGTAGAGTCTAGGTAGGCATAAATCACAATGCTTCTCAGATAAGGAAACAAAAGTACCAACTGAGTCACTTATATAATGATAATAATTATAAAGACTAATCCAGCCACTGTAACCCAGTGGTGCACACCTGTTATTCCAGTGACTTGGGAGACTGATACCAGAGGGAGCACAAGTTCAAGCCCAGCTTCCGCAGGTTAGCCATACACTGTTTCCAAATAAAAAAGAAAAAGGGCTGGGAGCTAGCTCAAATCCCTAGCCACACACAACAAAAGTTATAGCCAGGGGGCTGGAGTTGTGGCTCAGTGGTAGAGTGCTTGCCTAGCATGTGTGAGGCACTGAGTTCGATTGTCAGCACCACATAAAAATAAATTAATAAAATAAAGGTCCATCAACAACTTAAAATGCTATATATTTATATATTATAGCCAGACACTGTGAGGCTCCCCTGTAATCCTAGCAACTCCCAAGACTGAGGGAGGAGGATTGCAAATTCAAAGCCAGCCTCTGTAATTTAGCGAGACCCTGTCTCAAAATAAAAAAAAAAAAACAGGGCTGGGGATATAGCTCACGATGATAGAGTACTTGCCTTACATAAGGCAAACACATAATCTCCCAGCAACACGCAAAAAAATAAATTAATTAAATTAAAAAAAAAAACAGGCTAGAGATGTGGCTCAGTGGTTAAGTGCCCCTGTATTTAATCCTTGGCACAAAATAAATAAATAAAAGTTATAAAGACTATCTGCCCCAAGTCCTGGATTTCCTCACAAGTTCTGGGCTTCTCAAATAGAAAGAAACTCAGATTGCTTCAGGTTTTTTTGTTTGTTTGTTTTGGTACTGGGGATTGAACTCAGGGGCACTCAACCACTGAGCCACATCCCCAGCCCAATTTTGTATTGTATTTAGAGACAGGGTCTCACTGAGTTGCTAAGTACTTTGCCATTGCTGATGGCTGGCTTTGAACTTGTGATCCTCCTGTCTCAGCCTCCAGGCCTCTAGAGCTGCTGAGATTAGAGGTGTGTGCCCTGGCCTCCCTTCAATTTTTTTTTTGCCATACTGGTGATTAAGCCCATGGTGCACTACCATTGAGCTATATCCCCAGCCTTTTTATTTGGAGACACAGTCTAAATTACCCAGGCTGGCCTTGAATTCTACCTCAGCCTTTTGATTAGCTGGGATTGCAGGCAGTGCACCACTGCTTCTGCAAGGACTTTCTTTTCTTTTACTCTTTTTTAAGGATTTTTCTGGGGCTGGGGATGTGGCTCAAGCGGTAGCACGCTCGCCTGGCATGTGTGTGGCCCAGGTTCGATCCTCAGCACCACATACAAACAAAGATGTTGTGTCCACCGAAAACTAAAAAATTAAATTAAAAATTAAAATTCTTTCTCTCCTCCCTCCCTCCCTCCCTCCCCCCCCCCTCTCTCTCTCTTTAAAAAAAAAGGATTTTCTTTTCTAACCTTTATCCTATAGTAAGTAGGACAGGTAAGAAATTTCAGTCTACTTTGGACTTAATAGCTGTAGTGGAGAGTTTATGAACAAGAAAGATTACAATGATGAGAATGACAGTGTAGAATGGTTTGGGATGATCATCTGTATATTTTATTATATTTTTATTTTTTACAATTTATTTATTTTTGTGATGCTGGGAATGAAATCCAGGTTCTTCCTATTTTTGGTACCGGAGAATGAATTCAGGGTTGCTTAATCACTGCGCCAAATTCCTAGTCCTTTTTTTATATATTATTTAGAGACAGGGATTCACTGAATTGCGAAGCACCCTGCCATTGCTGAGGCTGGCTTTGAATTTGTGATCCTCCTGCCTCAGCCTCCGGAGAAATTACAGGCATGCGCCAGTGTGCCCAGCTGGAACCCAGATTCTTGTCCATGCTAGATGAACATTACCACTGATCTACATCCCCTGCCCTTATATTTTACTTCTTTTTTTTTTAAGATTTTTTTTCCCATGGGGTTGGGATTGTGGCTCAGTGGTAGAGCAGTTGCCTAGCATGTGTAGGGCACTGGGTTTGATTCTCAGCACCTCATATAAATAAATGAATAAAATAAAGGTCCATCAAAATCTAAAAAACAACTTTTTTACAATACTTTTATTTTATTAATTTTTATGCGGTGCTGAGGATGGAGCCCAGTGCCTCACAAGTGCTAAGCAAGCACTCTACTCTTGAGCTACAGCCCCAGTCCTACTTTTCACTTTTTTGAGGTGAGGTCAGTCTTGTTATATTATCTAGACTGGTCTTGAACTCCTGGGCTCAAGCAGTGATCCTACCTCAACCTTCTCAGTATATGCTAATTTATCAGATTGCTAACTGGGAAAGTGATGACAGCTGAAGAAAAGCTTCAAAGTTAGGAATTAGGAATATTTAACTTGTATATGCAATCAAATGAATGCTGAGAATCAGTTGTTAGTATTGTAATGCCTGCAGACCTATTCAGGAATGTTAAGACTAGGCTTTCCTTTGAATGGTAGCAGTGTTTACTGGGAATGGAGAGGACTGGGGTTATGGCTCAGCAGTAGTGTTTGCCTAGCTTGTGTGAAGCCATGGGTTAAATCTCCAGCACCACAAAACAAAAACAAAAAAGCAAGTATTTACTGACTATCAACTATATGCCAGGCTTTGAGAATACAAAATGAAAATGTTACTGGCGTTTTGTATTTTATTTAGAGATAGGGTCCCACTGAGTTGCTTAGTGCCTGTTGCTGAGGCTGGCTTTGAACTCTTGATCCTCCTGTTTCAGCCTCTCATGCCGCTGGTACAGCTGTGTGCCACTGTGCCCAGCTCTTGTTCATATTTTTACCGAAGAATTGAGCAAGAGAGAGCACATTATTCATATGCTCTCATGACCTATCAATAAGTTAGCCTATGTGTAGGATATCCTTCAGTGGTCAGGGGCTGAATTTTTTTTCTGAAGGAGTGAAGGGAAAGGATTGTAAATAGGACGATGGCTATTGAATTTTTTAGTCTAAATCTAGGCTTTTTTTCTCAGTACCTGGAATAAAATCAAAACTATAGTTCCCATTCAGTCATAGACTAGCACTGAACCATAGAAAAATTACAAGCTTTGGAAATAAATATAGATCAATCATAGTTTAAAGTGTCTAGCCTATTTTCTCCTCTGTACAAGGGATGACCCCCCCACCCCATTTGTTGTTGTTTGCAATGGGGATTGAATAGAAGGCTTTGTACATGCTAGGCAAGTAAGTGCTCTACTACTTAGCTATATTCCCAGTCTCATAAATCTCCTAAATCTGTAGAAAGAATTAAGTTAGACAATATATATGAAATGTTTAGAGTACTATTCCAGAGTTGGCTCCTTTCCCCTACACCCCCTAGCAAGTTTAGGTGTGGTCTATTGCTGAATACACCAACAGCTGTTAGTATCTTCAAAGCTTGGTTTACAAAGATGAGTAATACAGTTTCTTCTTTGCAGGAAGTTTCTTTTCTCCAGTTTCTTCCCTAGTGTTTCTTAAACTTGCTTAAGGACTAATCACTTGGGCTACTTAAAAATGTATATTCTCAAACCCCACCCCAGTTTTTGATTGATTTATTAGGTTTGGGGTGGGAGTCTAAGAAATTGAGTTTTCCCCCAGTCCTGTGGATTGAACACTGAGGAGATTTACCACTGAGCTAAATGCTCAGCCTTTTTATTTTACATAATGTCACAAGGTCTGGCTAAATTGCTGAGGCTGGAATTGAACTTGTGACCTTCCTGCCTCTGTCTTCCGGGAGGGTGGGATTATAGGTGCTGTGCCTGGCTATTTTTATCTTTTAATTTTGAGTCAGGGTCCTACTAAATTGCTTAGCTAGAGCTGGAATTTGGGATCCTCCTGCCTTGACTTCCCTAGTTGCTGGGATTGCTGGTGTGCACCATTGTGCTGGCTTCACTTAATTTTTTCTAGGCCCTGCCCAAAGAGGCAGAGGTCTCAGTTCCTACCTTCAAAGGGTTATAAAAAGTTTTAGAAGGAAATCCAGATTTTAAAACATGAGAACATATAATGAAGCGAACTGTAGGTAATGAAGAAACAGCATATAAGGTACAAATGGTAATGGGAGTGACACTGTCATTTGACAAGACTTCAAGGCTGCCTCCACTAAAACAAGCATAAAGGAGGCAAGATGGAAACCAGAGATTCAGATGCCTCCGGCAAAATCTCCTTTAATCTCTGTGATTGCAAAAAGCAGGAACTCGGGTTCTGTTGCTTCATACTTAGGCGGTATTTGCAACTAGGGGTGGGGGAGGAAGTGGCTCAGGAGATCTTGACTCCAGGAGGTTCTCCAATGCACTGTAGCCTCAAACACAAGCTCTTGAAAAGTTAAGTAGCGAGAAGTTTAGTGTTTAGCGCCTGTAGTCTGGGAGAGCTTAATAAAATGGCGTTAGTTGGAGTCTTACAATAACCTTGCATACTAGGCATTTCAGTATTAACTCAGTTTGTGAGCGCTGTCACCACATCTGATCCCGCCCGCAATCGCAGGGCTTACACCCACATTGGAAGGTATCTGCCAGCCTGTCTGCCTACCCAAGGAGGAGGTTAAGACTCGAGAGGTACTTTTTGGCAGCGGTTAAGTGAATACTTAAATGAGCCCGAGCGGTGAAGCAGGACTGCACGCGCCGAAGGTCTTGGCTCTGACACTTGTTGAGTTGCAGAACCCTGGTGAAGGGTACCACATAATGACTGTAAAGACTTCCCTTAAGGAGAGTCAATATGGCGACGGGATCCTCTTGGCACAGCCCTGTTCCCTCCCTCATGATGGGCGTCTCTAGTAACGCCCATTAGGCCTTTTGGAGGCGGTACCAGACTTACTTTGCTCCTTCATTGGGCTGAATAACTGAGGGAGAGGCCAATTCTCCTTTGCTCTTTCCAAGTTCCTACCCTCAGAGTTGATTCGGCTTTCAATTGGTTTTTAGTTTATGTCAATATGCGTCGTATTCCGTCACTTTTCAGTGTTAATCCAATCATAACATTCCTGACTGCCCGCCTGATTTCTGATTGGTTTAGATCAGCTCCATCCTGTGCTATTGCTACCTACTTTTTACTCTCCTCCCAACCAGGACTTTGCCCAGGCACGTCCAAGATTCTGGTTGGTCGTTATTCTGTCATTTCTATCAATGCTCTCCCTATCCCTATCTCTCAGGGAGCCCGCCTGGTAATTAACTGGTTTCTTTCTAAGCCTATCATCTCTAGCTTCCACCCATCCTCACTTCCTGCCTCTTTCATTGGTTTTTCAAACTGAGGGGGCGGTTCTTTTGGGCGGACACCAGACACGCAACTTTGTCTTACACGCCTTAGAGAAGGAACGAGTCTTACCATTGGGGAATCTGCCCGCCTTTCTTCTGCTAGTCCCTCCCTTCCCCCTCCCTCATTGGGCGGGGCAGTACCGAAGGGGCGGGGCCAAGGCCGGGCTTGTGGCGCGCTACTCCCTCCTCTTTACCCCCCCCCTCCCTGTCCGGTCCAGGTTCGCTTGCCTCGTCAGCGTCCGCGTTTTTCCTGGCCCCCCCCACCCCCCCGGACAGGACCCCCTTGAGCTCGCCCCTCAGCTGCCACCATGAGCGGTAAGGATGAGTCCACTCCAAGCTTAGGGGTGGAAGGGTAGTGAGGGGGCGCGCGCGAGGGCCGACCGGGCGGTCCCCGCCGTGAGGGGGGGCGGGCGGGAGGCGGCGGCGGCGGCCTTGGTCCCGCCCGGGGCGGAGGGAAGGGAGGGAGAAGGGGCAGTGGCGGGGCCTCCGAGGAGGAGGGGGATGGGCCGCCCGCCCCGGGGGAGGGGGCAGCGTGGCCTCGCCCGCCCCCTGCCCGCCCCGGCCACGGGGGACGGGCTTTACCCCCCACTTCTGGGCCGCCCGCCTGAGGCTCCTCCCGCCAGGGGCTGGCGCCGCGGGGGCGGCCCGAGCAGTGCAGGCCCCGCCCGAGCCAACCGCCTCCCTGGTCCGCCCTCTGGTCGCTGCCTGCCCCAAGGCCCTCCCCCCCACACCCGGTAAGTTCCCCTCCCCCCCTCGCGGTCCCGCCCTTTCCACGCCCCTCACCCCGAAACCGCCCTTTTTTTCTAGGGTCCGCCCTCTAGTCCTGAAACCTTCTGATTTCTAACCCTTAGACCCCTTTAGCCTATTGCTAGTATTCACAAATGTTTCCCCACTTGGAGTTTTTGCTTCCTCTTTCCCACTTTTCCTTTTTCCCCTCTTACTTTTTATACTTGTATTTTTCTTTCTCCATCTCTTTTAACTCTAATTTTAGCAAGCTTTCCATCCACCCACATATTGATTTTTGCCTTACCTATTCTCCTTTTTTCCCCAGGATACTTTTCATTATTTTGAAACTCTTTCAGCATCCTCTACCACTCTTCACATTTCCCATCCCCAAAGCACTTTATGAGTATTTTCTGAGTTTAATTTTGTTCATGGGGAAATTGAGACTTGCTTTTGGCATCACTGAACCTAGTTCATGTCCTGTAGGCTCTAGGATTCCCCTTTCCAGATCCATTTTATTTGTACTGGTGACTTTCATCTTCCTATTAGTCATTACTGATTTCATCATAGTTTAATAGGCTTTACCCTTTTTAATTCCCTCTCCCCACTTTAAGTTTTTTATCTTTTATCTTTAGATCAAGATCACTCCATGGATGAAATGACAGCAGTGGTGAAGATTGAAAAAGGAGTTGGTGGCAATAATGGGGGCAATGGAAATAGTGGTGGTGCCTTTTCTCAGACTCGAAGCAGCAGCACAGGCAGTAGCAGCAGCAGTGGAGGAGGAGGAGGAGGAGGGCAGGTGAGTGATCATCAAATGGGGAAGGTATTGAGCGGATCTAAATATTCTTAGATATTGCTTTAATCTTCATAGAAAACATTTTAGGAAAAAAACTAATTTTATTGAAAGAAGTAAGCTTAGGGAGGAAAGTGAGTTGGAGATTCCCTAAGGATGAGAATTTTAGAAATACCTATAGGTCAGGGTTTTTTGGATTTTTTTCCTTTTTTCTTTTTTATTTTTTTGCATTGCTGGGATTGAATCCAGGGCCTCAGACATGCTGGGCATGCAATCTACCACTGAACTATACCCCCATCCCCAAATATAGGCCAGTTTTTTTTTTTTTTTTTTTAAATATTGCGCTGCATTGCTGTTTATTTTTTGTATATTGCCCCCTAGGCTAGCAGCTAGGTGTCACTAACTCCTTTCCTCTCCTATTTTCTGGCCAGGAATCCCAGCCATCCCCTTTGGCTCTGCTGGCAGCAACCTGCAGCAGAATTGAGTCACCCAATGAAAACAGCAACAACTCCCAGGGTCCAAGCCAGTCAGGGGGCACAGGTGAGCTTGACCTCACAGCCACACAACTTTCACAGGGTGCCAATGGCTGGCAGATCATCTCTTCCTCCTCTGGGGCTACTCCTACCTCAAAGGAACAGAGTGGAAACAATACCAATGGCAGCGGTGGCAGTGAGTCTTCTAAGAATCGCACGGTTTCTGGTGGGCAGTATGTTGTGGCTGCCACCTCCAACTTACAGAACCAGCAAGTTCTGACAGGACTACCTGGAGTGATGCCTAACATTCAATATCAAGTAATCCCACAGTTCCAAACAGTTGATGGGCAGCAGCTGCAATTTGCTGCAACAGGGGCACAAGTGCAGCAGGATGGTTCTGGTCAAATACAGATCATACCAGGTGCAAACCAGCAGATCATCACAAATCGAGGAAGTGGAGGCAACATCATTGCTGCTATGCCAAACTTACTCCAGCAGGCTGTACCCCTCCAAGGCCTGGCTAATAATGTGCTCTCAGGACAGACTCAGTATGTGACCAATGTACCAGTGGCCTTGAATGGAAATATCACCTTGCTACCTGTCAACAGTGTTTCTGCAGCTACCTTGACTCCCAGCTCTCAGGCCGTCACGATTAGCAGCTCTGGGTCCCAGGAGAGTGGCTCACAGCCTGTCACCTCAGGGACTGCCATCAGTTCTGCTAGCTTGGTGTCATCACAAGCCAGTTCCAGCTCCTTTTTTACCAATGCCAATAGCTACTCAACAACTACTACCACCAGCAACATGGGAATTATGAACTTTACCACCAGCGGATCATCCGGGACCAATTCTCAAGGCCAGACACCCCAGAGGGTTAGTGGGCTACAGGGATCTGATGCCTTGAATATCCAACAGAACCAGACATCTGGAGGCTCACTGCAAGCAAGTCAGCAAAAAGAGGGAGAACAAAACCAGCAGACACAGCAACAACAAATTCTTATTCAGCCTCAGTTAGTTCAAGGGGGACAGGCTCTTCAGGCCCTCCAAGCAGCACCATTGTCAGGGCAGACCTTTACAACTCAAGCTATCTCCCAGGAAACCCTCCAGAACCTCCAGCTTCAGGCTGTTCCAAACTCTGGCCCCATCATCATCCGGACACCAACAGTGGGGCCCAATGGACAGGTCAGTTGGCAAACTCTTCAGCTGCAGAATCTCCAAGTTCAGAACCCACAGGCCCAGACAATCACTTTGGCCCCAATGCAGGGTGTTTCCTTGGGGCAGACCAGCAGCAGCAACACCACCCTTACACCCATTGCCTCAGCTGCCTCCATCCCTGCCGGCACTGTCACTGTGAATGCTGCTCAGCTCTCCTCCATGCCGGGCCTCCAAACCATTAACCTCAGTGCACTGGGTACTTCAGGAATTCAAGTGCACCAACTTCCAGGCCTGCCATTGGCTATAGCAAATGCCCCAGGTAAGGTTTTCAGTCTTTTGCGTTCATCTGTCTATCTGTTTTTGTGTCACTTGGAATTGAACCCAGGGGCATTCTACCATTGAGCTGCATGCCCAGCCCTTTTTATTTTCATTTTATTTTTTCTTGTTGGTATTGGGGATTAAACCTTGGGCACTTTACCACTGGGCTATATCCCAGTGGTAAAAATATTTATTTTTTATTTTGAAACAGGGTCTGGATAACATTACTGGGGGTCTTGATGGGCTTAAGGTATGCACTGTTGTACCCAACTAAGGACCATTACAAGGGCGATAGGTGATGGTGGCCTTGAAAAACCACTCTAACTTATTTACTTACTTTTGTAGTGCTAGGGGTTGAGTCTAGAGCCTTGTGCTGGCTAGGCAAGCACTTTACCACTGAGCTACACCCCCAACTCTCCTTTTTATTTTTCATTTGAGACAAACTTACCAAGTTACCCATGCTGACCTCAAACTTGTGATTCTCCTGCCTCAATCTCCTGAGTAGCTGAGATTGTAGGCATGTATCACTATGTCAGGCAATCTTTTGCACTTATTAGGAAGTAATTCTCGGCTTAATTGAAACTGTTGAGTTAAAGAAGGGAATAGAATCCGGATACAGTGATGCACACTTGTGATCCCAGCGGTTTGGGAGGCTGAGGCAGGAGGATAGCCAATTCAAAGCCAGTGTTAGCTTTGTGACATCCTAAGCAATTTATCAAGAACCTTATCTCCAAATACAAAGTAAACAAAAAGGCTGTGTATATTGTTTAATGGTTAAGCACCCCTGGGTTCAGTCCCTGATACCAAAAAAAACAAGGTAGGGGGAGAATAGAACCTTCTGGGGGTAACACTTTCTCAAGGACTAATCATTTAGGCAAATGAATTAGAAAAGTAACAATGTCTGGGCCCTGTGGTACATTCCTGTAATCCAAGAGACTAGGGGAGACTTGAGTCAGGAGGATCAAAAGTTAGAAGCCAGCCTCAGCAATTTAGTGAGGCCCTATGCAATTTAGTGAGACTTATCTCTTTTTTATTTTATTTTTTTTTAAAGAGAGAGGGAGAATTTTAATATTTATTTATTTTAGTTATTGGTGGACACAACATCTTTGTTTGTATGTGGTGCTGAGGATCGAACCTGGGCCACACGCATGCCAGGCGAGCGCGCTACCACTTGAGCCACATCCCCAGCCCCAGTGAGACTTATCTCAAAGTAAAAATAAAAAAAGGCTGGGACCACGTGCAGTGGTGCACACCTGTAATCACAGTGGCTTGGGAGGCTGCAGCAGGAGGTTTGCAAGTTCAAAGCCAGCCTTGGCAAAAGTGAGGCAGTAAGCAATTTAGTGAGACCCTGTCTCTAAAAAAATTCAAAATAGAGCTGGGGATGTGGCTCAGTGGTGTGTGCCTCTGAGTTTAATCCCCTGTATGAAAAAAAAAAAGTGGTGGGGCTGGGGATGTGGCTTAGTGGTTGAGCACCTCTGGGTTCAATCCTTCATACCAAAACAACAAAAAGAACTGTGTCTCCTCACACTAAAATATATTTTAAATAAGCTTCCTAGATTTAATCTACTGATTTCCTAGATAGGGAATAACTTCTTAGACTGCTTTGAAAATATCATGTATGTTTGGAGAGGGAGGAGAAAGAAAAGGAGTGAGGTCAGGAATGGAGTAGGGAGGTAGGGTTGAGAGGGGTTAGGAATAACAGCATTAAAAGAAAGAGATATATATTGTAATGTATATTAAATCAGTTGACCACAATATTTAGTCTTTCTCATTTTATCTTTTGGTACTGGGGATTGAACCTAAGGCTACATTCCCAGTCCTTTTTTAAATTTTGAGATAAGGTCTCACTAAGTTGCTTAGGACTTTGCTAAATTTTTGAGGCTTACCTTGAATTTGCAATTCTTCTACTTCAGTCTCCAAGAGTCATTGGGGTTACAGGTGTGTACCACTGCACCTGGCTTAATAGTTAAGTCTTTTCATTTTGAATTGTTGCACTGTTGGTTAGTTTGAAATTAAAAACATACACACAAAATAAGATTAAAGTCTATTGAGAATTTATCTTTTTCTTTCTTTTCTGTGGTGCTGGGGATCAAACCCAGGACCTCATTCGTACCATGCAAGCACTCTACCACTGGGCCCTGTGGTGCACTCCTGTAATCCAAGAGCCACATTTTCAGTGTCCCTCCACGCCCCCCTTTTGATTTTTATTTTTGAGACAGCATCTCGATAAGTTGCTTAGGGCCTGACTAAATTGCTGAGGCTGGCTTTGAACTTGTGATCTTCCTGCCTTAGCTTCCTGAGTCACTGGGATTATAGGCATGTACACTGTATCCAGGTCCCTCCCCACTTTTTTTTTTTTTAATATATTGAGGATTAAACTCCGGGGCACTGTACCTATGAGCTACCATTGAGCCCTTTTTAGTTTTATTTTGAGACGGGAGAATTGCCTAGGCTGGCCATTTGTGATCCTGCCTCAGCCTCCCAAATAGCTGGGAGTATAGGTATGTGCCACTGCACTGGGCTTAGACCATATATATTTTTACTGAATCTTTTTTAGTTGTAGTTGAACATAATACCTTTATTTTATTTATTTTTTAATTTTTATGTGGTGCTGAGGATCTAACTAACCCAGGGCCTAACATGTGCTAGGTGAGTGCTCTACCAGTGAGCTACAACCCCGGCCCAGACCATATACATTTTTATATTCTCCTATGATAAATAAAAATTATTTTGGAAAACAGTTTAATACCACCAAAATTCTACTTACTTTGGAATATTTGTGTGCTTGTGAATTGTTTGTATTTGTTATAGTGTTCCATTTAGACTGGTTCGTTTTTTTTCAAGGATTGGTTCTTATATAAGTCGGGTTAACAAATTAAGCAATCATGTTTCCTGTCTGCTGCAATTTTGGAAACTCTTGAGAGGAAAAGTCTGCATGAGTTCTCTAGCTTTTTTCAGTTCATGTGGTATATTTAAAATGACTACATTTTGAGCTTTAATGAGACAATAAAATTTTCTTAGTGAGTTGGAGATCTTGGAGTAGAAAGTTAGAGCTGAAAGGGACCTAAGAATTTATCTATTACAACTAACTGTCTTGTCTTTTTTTTTTTTTTTTGGTACTGCGGATTGAATGCTGGGGCGATTAACTACTGAGGCACATCCCTAGCCCTTTTTATTTTGAGACAGGGTCTCACTGAATTAATTGCTTAGCACCTTACTTTTGCTGAGTTTTTGCACTCAGGATCCTCCTGTCTCAGCCTCCCTAGTGGTTGTCGGACTATTCTATTCTATTTATTTATTTATTTAAAAAAATTTTTTTAGTTGTCAACAGGCCTTTATTTATTTATTTATATGTGGTGCTGAATATCGAATCTAGTACCTCACACATGCTATGCAAGTGCTCTGCCACTGAGCCACAATCCCAGTCCCCAGGGACTTTTACTCTTTTTATTTTTTCTATTTTTTAGTTATAGGTGGACCCAATATCTTTATTTTATTTTTGCCTCTGGATTTTTTTTTTTTTTTTAAGAGAGAGTGAGAGAGGAGAGGAGAG
This sequence comes from Ictidomys tridecemlineatus, assembly GCF_052094955.1. NCBI lineage: Eukaryota > Metazoa > Chordata > Mammalia > Rodentia > Sciuridae > Ictidomys > Ictidomys tridecemlineatus. The sequence continues at coordinate 61,787,672 of NC_135482.1, read as the reverse complement.
AGAGAGAGAGAATTTTTTTTTTTAATATTTGTTTTTTAGTTCTCGGCGGACACAACATCTTTGTTGGTATGTGGTACTGAGGATCGAACCCGGGTCGCACCCATGGCAGGCAAGCGCGCTATCGCTTGAGCCACATCCCCAGCCATCTTTATTTTATTTTTATGTGGTGTTGAGGATCCACCCAGTCCCTCACACATGCTAGGCAAGTGCTCTACCTCCAAGCCACAACCCCAGCCCCCAGGGAATGAATTTATTCTTTTATTTTTTTAAAGTTTTTTTAATAGTTTTAGTTGTAGATGGACATAATACCTTTATTTTATTTAGTTATTTATCTATTTTTTTTATGTGGTGCTGAGGATTGAACCTAGTGCCTTATACTTGCGGGGCAAGTGCTTTGCCCTTTGCCGCTGAGCTCCAGCCCCACCCCTAATGTCTGTTTCTTAATGGAAAAAAAAAAGTCCCTGAAATCAAACTTTTCTACTCTTGCTGGACTGCTACAAAGTATCACATTTTACCCACTTCTGTGATATATTGTTATTTTACAGGGACAAATTAAATCTCTTGACAATAAAAGGCCATGAATAGCTGGGTGCACACACCTGTAATACCAGTGTCTCAAGAGGTAGAGGCAGAAGGATCTCGAGTTCAAAGCCAGCTTTAGCAACAGTGAAGTGCTATGCAACTCAGAGAGACCCTGTCTCTAAATTAAATACAAAATAGGTCTGGTGATGTGGCTCAGTGGTTGAATGCCCCTGAGTTCAATCCCTGGTACTCGCCCAAAAATAAAAATAAAAAAAGGCACATGAAATATGAAATAATGTGAAATGAGATAATCACTTTACAAAATGAGGTATTATTATATGGTTGTGGAAGACTTCAGCCTTTATGGGGTTCACTTAGTCTGTTTACATTTTTTTTTTTTTTTAATTTTGAGGCAGGATCTAAGTTGCCCAGGTTGGTCTTGAACTTTTTGATTCTTATGCATCAGCCTCCCATGTAGCTGGGATTATAGGCATGTGCCACTGCATGAGGATACATTTATTATTTTTAGAAATCATCTTTTAGGGCTGGGGATGTGGCTCAAGCTGTAGCGCGCTCGCCTGGCATGCGTGCCGCCCGGGTTCGATCCTCAGCACCACATACAAAGATGTTGTGTCCGCCAAAAAATTAAAAAATAAATATTAAAAAAAATAAAATAAGAAAAAAAAAGAAAAAGAAATCATCTTTTAAAAACCTTTAATCCTTCCTTTCGACTTTTATCCTGTTTTCTGTTTGTGGAATACGTGAGTAAAGGCACAAAGTTAGAACCAAAACAAATCAGCTATCTCTGTGTTCCTGTGTTTTTCATGGCTTTGTCCCTGGTGGTTGGTAGTAAGGATAGGACCACCTAGTTAACTGAACTTAGTTTCCAGAGAGTGAAATGATCTATGCTCTTAGTTGTATTTTTTTTTTTTAAGTCATCAGTAGCTTTTTTTTTTTTTTTCTTGTACCAGGGATTGAACTCAGGGGCACTCAATCACTGAGCCATATCCCCAGCCCTATTTTGTATTTTATTTAGAGACAGGGTTTCACTGAGTTATTTAGCACCTTGCTTTTGCTGCGGCTGCCTTTGAACTTGCTATCCTCCTGCCTCAACCTCAGGAGCCACTGAGATTACAGGTATGTGCCACCATATCTGGCTTTTTTTTTTTTTTTTTTTTTTTTAAAAAAACAACACCTATTTGGGGCTGGGGTTGTGGCTCAGCTGTAGAGCGCTCACCTAGCACGTGGGAGGCCCTGGGTTCGATCCTCAGCACCACATAAAAATAAATAAATAAAATAAAGATATTGTGTCCAGTTACAACCAAAAAATAAATATTAAAAAAAACCACACCTATTCGTCTTTATTAGCATCCTTTCCTCTCATTTTGTAGTCTTACTAGACTTTCTCCTTCTCATTTTGTAGTCTTACTCTTATAAACTTTCTCCTGGGTTTAAAGCTTTAGATCTTTTTCTCTCAGTCACTGCGAAGTACTAAAAAACTTTTGCCCTAGGTTGAAGGGTAGTAGCTTTGAAAGACTTAAATTTGGATGACTTCTTGGGAGTTCTGCTTAATAAAGAATGAAGGGCTGGGCTTTGGCAGGAGACTAGAACATATTTCCTTGGTGGCTATAATTCACTCAAGAAGCAAATTTCAGGCACTAAAAGTAAGAATTTCACATCTGCTTGATTTTATTGGGGTCAGGAAAATGTCTTCTCTTAGAAGTTGAGTTGAGTGTGATACCAGGATTGGTTTGCCAACAGTGTCACTAAACTTAGGGTCAGATTGCTGGGATCTCATTTTTTAAAAAGTTTTCTTTAGACTAGTGCTTATGAACATTAGTAATAAGTAAGGTTTAGATGATTAAAATGTACTCAAAATTATAATTTTATTGCAAAAACTCAACATGTGAGACTTTTGTTTTTTAGAGAAATATACTTTATCAAATATAGCATCAAGTTTTTATGTTTCTTTGTTTTCTAATATTATACTTGTTTCTTAGGGTGATAGTAGTGTTTTTTAAATGGTAAGTTTCAGTTTAAATAGAAAACATCTTTTTTTAAAACCTTGGTGTCTATTCATTTGAAAATTGGTGAAGCACATCTGTAATCCACAATTACAGAGTGGAGGCTGAGGCTGAGGCAGGAGGATCAAAAGTTCCAGGCCAGCCTGAGCAATTTAGTGAGCCCTAAGCAACTTAACTAGACCTTGTCTCAAAAAATAAAAAGGACAGGGGATGTAGCTTAGTGGTTAAGTGCCTCTGAGTTCAATTTTCCGTACCAAAAAAAAAAAAAAAAAAAAATTCAGTGGAATATAAGAAGACAGTCTTTAGACATTTTCAGTTGCGCCTATTTATTCATTCCATTGACTTTTTCTGAATGACGTCATTGTTAAATAACATTGCCTTGTGCACTGTGGACATTTTAGTTCTTAATTAAATAACAAGAGTACAAGGATGCCTAGTGTTTCAGAAGACTGTAGTTATCTTCTGATCTCATATTTCCTTTTTCTTTCTTTCTTTCTTTTCTTTTTTTTTTTTTTTGGGTGGGGGATAGGATCTCTCCATCATCCAGGCTGACCTGGATGTAACTCCTCAACTTGTCTGATCCTCAGGCCTCAGCCTTCTTATCCCACCTTTTTTTTTTAATACTGGAGATTGAATTGAACCAGGAGCACTCTACCTCTGAGTTACATTCCTAGGCCATTTCATTTTTTCTTTTGAGATGGGGTGTAAGGTGCTGAGGCTGACCTGGGATTGTAGGCATGTACCATCACACTGTGCTACCCCTTTTTTTTCCTTTTTTTGTGGTGCAGGGGAGGCATGCTACCAACTGAGCTATACCCCCAGCCCCCCCCCCCCCAATTTTTTAATCACCTTTCCTTTTTTTTTTTTTTTTTTTTTAAGAGAGAGTGAGAGAGGGGAGAGAGAGAGAGAATTTTTAATATTTATTTTTTTTTTAGTTCTCGGCGGACACAACATCTTTGTTGGTATGTGGTGCTGAGGATCGAACCCGGGCCGCACGCATGCCAGGCGAGCGCGCTACCGCTTGAGCCATATCCCCAGCCCCCTTTTTTTTTTTTTTTAAAGAGAGTGAGAGAGGAGAGAGAGAGAGAGAATTTTTTTTTTTAATATTTATTTTTTAGTTGGCAGACATAACATCTTTGTTGGTATATGGTGCTGAGAATTGGGCACGCATGCCAGGCGAGCGTGCTACCGCTTGAGCCACATCCCCAGCCCAATCACCTTTCCTTTTAATTGTTCCGTTTTATAAAGTAGCATATAAATGTGCCACTAATTTAGTTCTGTTCTTTCCTTGCTTCTAATTGTTTTGCTTTCCTACCTTGGAAATATTATGAAATGTAAGGTGAACTTATGTAGAAAGGTTATAATATATAATGCTTTGGAAGTTACATGTTGCATATCTGTCAGCATTACTAGGGGCTGGGGATGTGGTTCAAGCGGTAGCGCGCTTGCCTGGCATGCTTTCGGCCCGGGTTCGATCCTCAGCACCACATACAAACAAAGATGTTGTGTCTGCCAAAAAAAAAAAAACCTAAATAAATAATTAATTAAAAAAAACATTGCTAGTTAATTGATTTTTTTCCCTTTTGTTGTTTGAAAAATAAGCACATCATTTTTCATGCTATCCTTTTCTCTTTTTAAAATATATTTTTTGTTGATTGTATAACTTTTTTTTTTTTAAGTGACTCCATTTTTTTTTTAAAAGAGAGAGACAGAGAGAGAGAGAATTTAATATTTATTTTTTAGTTTTCAGTGGAAACAACATCTTTGTTTGTATGTGGTGCTGAGGATCGAACCCGGGCTGCTCGCATGCAAGCCGAGCGCGCTACCTCTTGAGCCACATCCCCAGCCCCTTGATTGTATAACTTTATTTATTTATTTGTTCAATGTGGTGTTGAGGATTGAACCCAGTGCCTCACATGTGCTAGGCAAATGTTCTACCACTGAGCCACAACTCCAGCCCCCTTTTCTCTTAACATTTAGCAGTTTATAGAAGGGCTTGGTATGCTGAAGGATTATTTAAAAATATATTTATTTAGCTGGGTACCATGGCTCATACCTCTAGTCCCAGCTATTTAGGAGGCTGGGACAGGATTGAAAGTTCCAGGCCTACCTAGGCAACTTAAAGAGACTGTTTCAAAATGAATTTTTTTTTTTAAGGGCTATGTATATAGCTCAGTGGGTAGAGTAATTGTCTAGCATGCTCAAATCCAGTTAGGCCAGGGGTTCAATCCCAGTATCACAAAAAGAAGAAAATTTATCTAGTCATGTGTTGATTATATTGTTAATGCTATGCTTGATTTTAAGAATTGGTTCCTTTAGAAGCCCTCAAAGACATTTCTGTAGAAAGTTTTTTTTTTTTTGTATCTGGAATTGAACCCAGAGGTGATTAACTTCTGAACCACTTCCCTAGCCCTAATCTATCTATGTATTTATTTATTTATTTTTATTTTTAAAAAATATTTATTTTTTAGTTTTTGGCGGACACAACATCTTTGTATGTGGCGCGGAGGATTGAACCCAGGCCACACGCATGCCAGGCGAGCGCACTACCGCTTGAGCTACATCCCCTCCCTCTTTGTTTATTTATTTATTTATTTATTGTACACAGACAATACCTTTATTTTATTTATTTTTATGTGGTGCTGAGGATTGAACCCAGTGTCTCACTCGTGCCAGTGCCAAGGTAGGCAAATGCTCTACCACTGAGCCACAACCCCAGCCTCCCAGCCCTTATTTAATATTTTTATTTAGAGACAGGGTCTTGCTAAATTGCTGAGGCAAGCTTTGAACCTGTGATCCTTCCTGCCTCAGCCTTCCATGTTGCTGGGATATAGGTGTGTGGTACTATGTCTGGTTCTGTAGAAAGTTTTTAAGTAAATCTTTTATTTATTTATTTTTAAAACATTTATTTTTTAGTTGTGGGGTGACAAATACCTTTATTTTATTTTTATGTGGTCCTGAGAATCGAACTCAGTGCCTCATGCATCCTAGGCAAGTGCTCTACCTCTGAGCCACAACCCCAGCCCTTAAGTGAATCTTTTAGAATTGGGGCAAAGCTGACTGTAATTTGAATTTGTACTTTTGCTTCAACATTGTTTACATTCTGAACAACTTATAGAAACTGAGCAGTATTACTTGTTTGACAAGTTTGGATCTGCATGTTTCATTTTCTGTGGATCTGCCTCTCACTTATATACAAAATAAGTAATATTTACTTTGAAGGAGTTAAAATATAAAATACCAAGATCAAGACCCTTTAAGAGATGAGAGAAAAAACAGTTAAGTCTGTAAGTATTTGAAAATTAAAAAGAGCACAACACTGGTTTTCATAGGAAAATACATTTAAAGACAAATAATCTAAATTAAGTTAAATGCTATTAAGATGGCTCTTCTCAAATTATTCAGTGCATTCTCATTGAATGTGATCTTGGTTTGATGGCTTAAGAAGTTTTTTTGCACACTGGGATTGTAGCTCTGTGGTAGAGCACTTGCTTTGCACACGTGAGGACCTGGGTTCTATCCTCAGCACCACATAAAAATAAAGATATTTTGTGCATCTACAACTTAAATTTTTTTTTTTTTAAAGTTTTTTTGCAAACTTGGTACAATTCAACCATACCATCCATGGTAGTAGCTCTTAGAGTGAAGGTTGCTTAAGCTAGAGGAGTCCTCCTCTCCACTATTCTCATTTGACAGAGCATAAGGTAGAGAAAAATTCAGTTACTCTTTAAATTCAATTACTTTTTAAAAATTCAATTACTTTTTTGTATGGTAATGGGGATTAAATCCAGGGCCACTTTAGGTTACAGAGGTATACTAGTTATATTTCAGGCCTTTTTTATTTTATTTTTATTTTTATTTATCTTTTAATTTTTAAAATTTTTTATTTTTTTAATATTTAGTTTTTAGTTTTTGGCAGACACAACATCTTTGTATGTGGTGCTGAGGATCAAACCCAGGACGCACGCATGCTAGGCTAGTGCGCTACCGCTTGAGCCACATCCCCAGCCCCTTTTTCTATTTTTTATTTTGAGATAGGGTCTCACCTAATTGTTTAGGGTGTGGACAAGTTGCTGAGACTGGCCTGAAATTTGTGATCCTCCTGTCTCAGCCTCCTGAGACAGGAGGATCACAAATTTTTAAGGATTTAAAAATCAAATTTTTTTAAGGATTTAAAAAAAATTTTTTTTAGTTGTAGATGTACACAATACCTTTATTTTATTTATTTATTATTTATATGCAGTGCTGAGTCACTGGGATTACAGACGTGTCACTGGGCCTGGGAACATATTTTTTATTTTGCAGTAGTGCAATTGGAACATAGGGTCTACACATGCTAGGCAGGTGCTCTACCACTGAACAACATCACAATGCCCTGGCTGGCTTCCAGTTTGCAGTCCTTCTGCCTTAGTCTCTTGAGTAGCATGGACTATTAAGCCTACCTACAAGGTCACTGATGCTTCCAAGAGTGACTGAGATCCTGGCACAGTGGTTCACACCTTAATCGCAGCAGTTTTGTAGGCAGAAATTCTCCAACAGAAGAATTGCAAGTTTGAGAGTTTGAGGCAAGCTTCCGCAATTTAGGGAGACTGTCAAAAAAAAAAAAAAGTGAAAATTGGGATGTAGCTCAGTGATAAAGTATCCCTGGGGTCAGCCACAGTTACCAAAAAAAAAAAAAAAAAAGTTAAAGGTCTTTTGACTTTTAGGGTCAGTATCCTTATATTATTATATTGGTCTGTTTTATCAGGCCTTTTTCAAGTATTCGTATAGATTTTGTCTACTACATAGTTCATTTATTTTGAAGTGTTACTAATATTTTTAGCCTAAGATAGTAAGAAAAGGGGCTGGGGTTGTGGCTTAGAGGTAGAGCACTTGCCTAGCATGCGTGAAGCACTGGGTTCGATCTTCAGCACCACATAAAAAATAAAATAAAGATATTGTATCCATCTATAACTAAAAGTGAATATTTGAAAAAAATAAGAAGAAAAGGAAGCGCAAATGATAAGGTTAATCAACACCTTCTTTATAAACATTTTTTGTAAGGATTTAAAAATTTTTTTAGTTGTAGATGGACACAATGCCTTTATTTTATTTATTTATTATTCATATACAATGCTGAGAAACAAAACAGTGTCTCACAAGTGTTATGCAAGCACTCTTCCACTGAGCTACAATTCCAGTCACTTTATAAACTTTTTTTTTTTTTGGTCCTGGGGAGTGAAGCCATGAGCACTTAACCACTGAGCCACATTCTCAGCCTTTTTTTATATTTTATTTAGAGACAAGGTCTCACTGAGTTACTTAGGGCCTCGCTAAGTTGCTGATACTGGCTTTTAACTCCTGATTCTCCTGCCTCAGCCTCTCAAGCCACTGGGATTATAGGCGTGTGCCCCCACCCCCCCAGCCCCTTTATAAACTTTTTTATGAATTTGAATTTGTAACAGCCAAATTGGTCAATTTGAATTTATTTAATTTGTAATCAAATGAAGTATTTAATCAGTGAGTCATAAAAACATAGGAAAAGAGAAGCAAGATGTTAAAAGAGAAATAAAATTGTATAATCAGACTTTGAAAACCTGAAGGTCAGTTTGTGCCATCTGGTGTCTGTAGGGGAGGTTACCTCCCCCCCCCCCTTTTTTTTTTTTACACTTAGGAAGATAGAATCTGTTTTTCTGAGAGTTCCTGTCTTAATAAATACTAAGAGCTGTCTACTGACATTACATTGTGGGTTTTTTTTTCTTTTTTAAAAATATTGGACACAGGGCTGGGGATGTGGCTCAAGCGGTAGTGTGCTCGCCTGGCATGCGTGCGGCCCGGGTTCGATCCTCAGCAACACATACCAACAAAGATGTTGTGTCCGCCAACTAAAAAATAAATATTAAAAATTCTCTCTTTAAAAAAAATATTGGACACAATACCTTTTATTTTTATTATTATTTTTTTTAATGTGGTGCTGAGGATCAAACCCAGTTTGAGATATTGTAATAGCAAATTTGATTCTCTTTTTATTCTCATCTTTTTTTCCATGTTTTACTGGAAATTGCCTTCAGTGCCTACCTTCCCTACCCACTATATTTATTTTCTTTCTTTCTTTTTTTTTTAATAAAGAGAGAGCGAGAGAATTTTTTTTAATATTTCTTTTTTTTTAGTTTTCAGCAGACACAACATTTTGTTTGTATGTGGTGCTGAGGATCGAACCCGGGCCCCACACATGCCAGGCGAGCGCGCTACCACTTGAGCCACATCCCCACCCCCCCCACCACTATATTTCTGATATCTTTAAAAATGTATCCCAGGGCTGGGGATGTGGCTCAAGCAGTAGCGCGCTTGCCTGGCATGCGTGCAACCTGGGTTCGATCCTCAGCACCACATACCAACAAAGATGTTGTGTCTGCCGAAAACTAAAAAAATAAATAAATAAATAAATATTAAAAATGTATCCCAGAGCTTAGGGTGAAGCTCAGTGGTAGAGTGCTTGCCTTAGCATGCATGAAGCCCTGGATTCCATCCTCAGCACTGCAAAAGAAAACAAACAAAAACCAAAACAAAACCCTTCATGTTTTCATATTGTGTTCTTAGTCAAAATTAAAATTTTAAGCTTTTTGTATGTGTATGTGGAACCCAGGGCCTTATTCAGACTAAGCACTTGGTTCCTATCACTGAGATACATCCCCACCTCCCACTTTAAATTTTTTTTTTGGGGGGGGGGTCAGTACCAGGGTTTGACCTCAGGGCCACTTGACCACTGAGCCACATCCACAATCCTGTTTTGTATTTTATTTAGAGACAGAGTTTCACTGAATTCCTTAGCACCTCGATTTTGCTGAGGCTGGATTTGAACTTGAGATCTTCTGCCTTAGCCTTCTGAGCTGCTGGGATTATAGGTGTGTGCCACCGCACCTGGCTGCTGCTTCTTTTTTTTTTTTTTAAACTGGGGATTAAACCCAGGAGTGCCTTATCACTGAGCAACATTCACTTCTGTGGTCTTTGAGTTTTCATTTTGAGTCAAGGTATTACTAAGTTGCTGAGGCTGACCTAAAATTTGCTATCCTCTTGAGTTGCTGTGATAACAGGCATGCACTGCCCTGCCCAGCTCCCATTATCCATTTAATTTTCCTTCTCCGCCCCCCCCCCCCATTATTGAGGATCAAACTCAGGTCCTTATCCATGGTAGGCAAGTACTCTGTGACTAGATAATACATCTCCAACCACGATCCCCACCTTTTTTTTGAGAGGGTCTTGCTAAATCACGCATACTGGACTTAGAATTTGTGATTCTACTGCCTTAGCCTCCCCAGTAGTTTAGATTACAGACTAGCTGGAATTGCAGGCAAATGCCACCATTTAAGTTTTTCTTTCTTCTTTCTTTCTCTTGGTACCAGGGATTGAACCCAGGAGCATATAACTTAACTACTGAGCTACATTCCCAGCCCTTTTTATTTATTAATTTACCACAGGGTCTCCCTAAATTGCTTAGGACCTTGCTAAATTCCTGGAGTTGGCTTTGAATTTGGTATCCTGCTACCTTAGCCTCCCAAACTGTTAGGATTACAGGCATGAACCACCACACCCAGCTATTTTTTTTACTTGAAGAGGTTTTTTTATGAGTCTTCTATTCTTAACCTAATGGGACAAAATCATAAGTATGTTGTTATAGCTGATATCCAGGTGACTTTTCTTGTCTTGTCTAATTGTAAAATATGCTCAAGATGGAGCTAGAAAGTTGAAATTTTTTAAAAAAATATTTATTTTTTAGTTGTAATTGGACACGATATCTTTATTTTATTTATTGGCTTGTTTTTAGAGTGTTTCCCTTTGTTGGAGTTATTCAGTGATAATCTGAAACTCAGAAAATGACAGTTGTTTCACCCCAGACAATGTATATTTTCTTTTTCTTTCTTTTTTTTTTTTTTAAAGAGAGAGTGAGAGGAGAGAGAGAGAGAGAGAGAGAGAGAGAAAATTTTTTAATATTTATTTTTTAGTTCTCTGCGGACACAACATCTTTGTTGGTATGTGGTGCTGAGGATCGAACCCAGGCGATCGCGCTACCGCTTGAGCCACATCCCCAGCCTGACAATGTATATTTTCATTTCTACTTCATGTAGATGGTTTGGAAACTGCAAGGTAGCCAACCAAGCAACTTGGTATAGTAGCAATTAATCTACTTTAGTCAAATGGCTACTCAGAGCTGTCTTAATAAATACTAAGAGCTGTCTTAGTAAATATACTGACATATTACATTGTATTGGAGTTTTTTTGTTGTTGTTGTTTAAAAATATTTTGTTTACTTGTAGTTGGACACAATACCTTTATTTTATTTTTTTAAATATGATGCTGAGGATTGAACCCAGTTCCCCACATGTGCTAGGCTAGTGCTCTACTGCTGAGCCACAACCCCAGCCCCACATTGTATTATTTTTAATGGAAAGGTGCAGCAAATTCAGATGCATTCAGACTTAAATTACTGAAAATATTTTTTTCCTTAGTGGGAATTGAACTGAAGGGTTCTCTGCCATAGAGCTATATCCTCAGCCCATTCTCTCTTTTTTTTTTTGTACCAGGGATTGAACCCAGAGGGTGATTAACCATTAAGCCACATCCCCACCCCTTTTTAATTTTTAATTGAAATGGGTCTCCATCTCGTTAAGTTGCTTAGGGCCTCACTAAGTTGCTGAGGCTGGCTTTGAACTTGGGCTCCTCCGCCTCAGCCACCCAATCTGCCAGTATTTTAGGTGTGTGCCACTGCGCTAAACCGCAGAGTTTGGCCTCCAACTTTCTGTCCTACTGCCTCAGACTCCCAAGTTGCTAAGATCACAGTGTGTACCACCACACCAAGCTGCACCCATACATATTTTATAGTAGCATTTACATCATTTATCCTTTTGTCACGTTGTCCTTGGCAGTTTAAAGTCATGTTTTTGCAGTGCTAGGCATGAATGAGAGTATCTACTTTTAGTATTTTTGTATTAATATATGAACAAATTTAGATGAAATATGGGGGCATAGAACAGTGGTAGAGAGTGAGCTTAGCATGACCAATCCCCAGCAGCACTAGGAAAAAAAGACAAAGTGAAGTTTAGCATTCACATTAAGAAAGTTATCCTCTAGCCCGGTGTGGTGGCCCACGCCTGTAATTCCAGCAGCTTGGGAGGCTGAGACAGGAGAATTGCAAGTTCAAAGCCAGCCTCAGCAATGGGGAGGCACTAAGCAACTCAGTGAGACCCTAACTCTAAAAAAAAATAACAAAATAGGGCTGGGGATGTGCCTCAGTGGTCGAATGCCAAAAAAAAAAAAAAAAAAAAAAAAAGTTCTAATTTACATAGCCAGGGTTTGAAATATCACCTGTTGTATATCTGTTTATATAATTGTTCTAGCAGCATTACTCATGTATAGACTTAAATAGGCCTATTATCAAGGGGTATTCAGCATCTAAGTGCCTATTTGAATTGTCGTTTCAGTGGGTCTCAGGATGGCATGGATGGAAAAATTGCTTCTTTAATATTCAGATTTCTGTGGAAGATGTAACTATTATGAATACAAATAGCTAAAGTTTATTGAGTACAAATTATAAACAAAGTGAAGATGAAAACATAATGTATTAGACTGATAGATTTTGTTTGCTCTATTTTGATTTATATAAATGTTAATAAGTGTTAAATGTTTTTGAGAACCTTCATAGAACTTTATTCATAGATGGCTGCTATTTTTGATTTTTCTTTAGGCCCTACTTTAGAAACTAATTTTCTTACTATTGTTAGTGTGAGGCAATCTGTAGGATACTTGTTTTTTGTTTTGTTTTGTTTTTTATTAGTTTTAGTTGTAGATGGACATAATACCTTTGCTTTATTTATTTTTTCTGTGGTGCTGAGAATCGAACCCAATGCCTCATGCATGCTAGGTGAGCACCCTACCACTGAGCCACAACCCTAGCCTTAGGATTCTTGGTTTTTCAGTATTTTTCTTTCTTCTTGTCCTCCTCCCCTTTCCTCCCCTTTCCTCCCACTCTAACCCTCCACCCCTCCACCACCACCACCCAGGGCCTCATGTGTGCTAGGTAAGAACTTTACCTTTGAGCTACATCCCCAGTCCATATTTTTCTTTCTTATGAGCTTGTATAAAAGATAGAAATAAAAATCATGATAAAATAAAATTAAAATTATGAACTTCTGTACTTTCCGCCAGTATTTTCTCATTTTTTAAAATCACACAGCATCTAATTGCTATATTTTATCCTGAAAAAAAATCTCTGAAAACATAAATTTAATTACATTTTTTTCTTTATTTTTTGAACCCAGGGGTGTTTAATCACTGAGCCACACCCCCAGACCTTTTAATTTTTTTGAAACAGGTCTCTGCTAAATTGTTTAGGGCCTTGCTAAATTTGTGAAGCTGGCTTTGAACCTGTGATTCTCCTGCCTCAACCTCCTAGGCCACTGGAATTACAGGCCTGTGTTACTATGCACAGCTACATTTTTTCTTCTTTTTTCCAGACAACATTGTATACTCAGAACACATATTACCACATTTTATTATTTCTCCTTTGTCAAAATTTAGGTAGTTGTCAAATTTTCTATTTATTTGTTTATTATTTGTGGGATAGTGGATTGCTTTACCATTGAGCTATTTTCCCAGGCCTTTATATTTTGATTATCTAAGTTTCCCAGGCTGGTCTTGAACTTGTGGTCCTCCTGCCTCTCAGCCTCACTAGTAGCTGGGATTACAGGCTTGTGCCACTGCATCTGGCTGTTTTCTTTTTCATTACTGGGGACTGAATGCAGGGGTACTCTACCGATTAGCCACATCCTTAGCCCTTTATATTTTTATTTGTTATTTATTTATTTATTTATTTTGGGGGTACTGGAGATTGAACTCGGGGGCACTCGACCACTGAGCCACATTCTCAGTGTATTTTATTTATTGACAGGATCTTGCTGAGGCTGACTTTGAACTTGAAATCCTCCTGCCTCAGCCTCCCTAGCCACTGGGATTACATGCGTGGGCCACTGCACCTGGCTAACATTAATTTTATTATGAAATATAATTATATCCTCTTTGCTAATGAGGAAACTAAAACTCAGAGAGGTTACTTAGCTAAGTAGTAAATCAGAGTTCAAACCTAGATATGTCCAATAGTGCTATTTTAATTACAGCATATGTAATTTCTCTTATTATTAGTTTTAAACATCAGAGGCTCTTGGTAATTTTAAAATGTGACTTGATGGATATGAACAATCCAGATATTTGTTAAATTAACCTTTTTATAAAGCTAGGTGAGGTGGAGTAAACCTATAATCCCAGCAGTGCAGGAAGCTGAGGCAAAAGGATCCCAACTTCAAGGCCAGTCTCAGCAATTTACTGAGATCCTGTCTCAAAATAAAAAATAAAAGGACTAGGGAGGGCCTGAGGTTGTGGCTCAAGAAGCAGAGTGCTTGTCTAGCATGCCTGAGGCACTGGGTTTGATCCTCAGCACCACATAAAAATAAAATAAAAATTAAAAAAAAAAAAAAAGACTAGGGATTGTAGCTCAGTAGTAGAATTTCCCTGAGTTCAATCCCCAGAACCAAAAACAAACCCTAATTGTGTTCATCTCTCTCTCTCTCTCTCTCTCTCTTTTTTTTTTTGGTACCAGGGATTGAACTCAGGGATACTTAACCACTGAGGTCTGTCCCCATCCCTTTTTTGTATTTTATTTAGAGACAGGGTCTTGCTGAGTTGCTTAGGGTCTTGCTGAGTTGCTTAGGGCCTTGCTAAGCTGCTGAGGTTGGCTTTGAACTCATGATCTTTCTGCCACAACCTCCCAAGCCACTGTGATTACAGGTGTGCTTCATTATGCCTGGCTTTATCTCACCTTTGATTCAGGGAAATAATGGAAGTGTGAAATAAGTTCAAGATATTTATCACTTCCCGTTTATTTTACTCTGTATTGAGTTTATTAAAGCAATATGACTGTGTTTTTCTATTTTGCCTCTCCTATTTTTTTCTCTGTAGTTTGTGTGTGTGCATTTATTTATTTAAATGACTTTGTATCACACCAGTCTGTGTCTTTAGTTTCAGGATGAATAATAATTTAGATACTATTTAGTAAAGATACATTACCAAAACTGGGGGGAAAATCTAGCTTTCATGGAGAGACATCTGAAATGTCTTATACTTTCTTAAATGGTACCATTTAAGGGCTGGGGATGTGGCTCAAGCGGTAGCACGCTTGCCTGGCATGCTCTCGGTGCTGGGTTCGATCCTCAGCACCACATACAAATAAAATAAAGATGCTGTGTCCGCCGGAAAAAAACTTTTAAAATTTTAAATTTGTGTCCCTCTCATTCTGTTTTTTTCTTGTGGCGGGGTACCTATGATTGAACGCAGGGGTACTTTACCACTGAGTACATCCCCAGTCTATTCTGTTTTGATACAGGGTCTCACTAAACTAGTCTGGAACTTGGAATCTTCTTATATCAACCTCTGAAGTATTTAGGAATTTTTTGGGCGTGGGGCATGTCTTAAACTTCTTGCCTGGGAAGTAAGTGGAGTTTCAAAAGTCGCATCTATCCCTTAGTTACACTGACACCTACTGGTAGGAGTCTTTTTTACCTTTGTGTTGTTTTCCTTGTACTTGAGGAAAACTAACCATTTTTGAACCAGTTTTCTTTTTCTTTCTTTCTTCCTTTTTTTTTTTTAAACCAAAACACTGAATTTGACTTGGATGAGAATTACACCTGTCAAGGACCTAGGCTGTACCCTCCTTTATAGCAACATGAACCAGTTCTTACATTTATAAAGTACTGTTAATTTACCAAAAGGAGGTGCACAGGGTAAATTTTTGCTGTTGTTGTGTAGTTTTCTTTTTCTTTTTTTTTTTTTTTAGTACTGGGTATTGAGCCCAGAGGTGCTCTACCACTGAATTACACCCCCAGGCCTTTTAAATTTTTTGTGAGACAGGGTCTTGCTAAATTGTCGAGGCTGGCTTCAAATTTTCTATTCTCTGGCATCAGCCTCCTGTGTTTCAGGATTACAGACATGAACCATTGCCCCCTGCCTCATCTCTTATGTTTTTTTTTTTTTTAATATTCTTTTATTTACGTGTGTGTGTGTGTGTGTGTGTGTGTGTGTGTATTGCCAGTGGACTTTTATTTTATTTATCTATATGCAGTGCTGAGAATTGAACCCAGTCCCTCAAACATGCTAGGCAGGCGCTCTTCCACTGAGGCACAATCCCAGCTCCAGCCTTTCTTATGCTTCTTTTATTAGAGCTGAGAAACTCAATGAGACCCTGTCTCTAAATAAAGATACAAAATAGGGCTAGGGATGTGGCTCAGTGATTGAGTACCTCTGAGTTTGGTCCCCAGTACCAAAAAAAAAAAAAAAAAAAAAAGCTAGGGAGGTAGTTCAATGGTAGAGTGCTCTGGGTTCAATTTCCAGTACTACCAAAAAAAGGTTAATTCTTTATTTGTCTTCTATCTACTGCTAATTTTTTCTTTTTAGGGGTAGCATTAGGAATTGAACCTAGGGCCTTGCTCATGTTGGTTTAGCATTCTACCACTGAACTATATCTCTAGCCCTAATGGTAACTCTTTGGCATTCATCTCTGTTATCATTTTCTTCTTCTACTTTAAGTGCATCCCTATGCATCATGCCCTACAAGACCTAGTCCATTACTCCACTCAAAATATTGCCTCTGCCTGGACCATCCTTTCCTTGCCATCATTCTTCATCCAGCTAACTCCTATGTTCGGCCCAAATGTCAGCTCCTCTAGGAAGCCTCTAAATTTCCTGACTGGGGACATTTCCCTTTCAGTTCTAGAATATCCTTTGAATACCTTCTTTGTTAATATTTATCACATTATGTTGAGATTTTATGTTTTTCTCTTGTCTAGTAAACTATAAATTCTTCAATAGTGAGAATGGTATATTTGAAACTTCAGATCCTAGTATATGTACCTGGAAAAAGTCAGTAAATAATTGACAGGTATTTCTCTGGCCTTCATTTATGAAATCCGCATCATACAGGGTGCTGTTTGGGATAAGGTTTAAAGGGTTATTAATTTCAGGGGGCCAAGATTATTGAAATGTGAATATAGAAAGACATTACCTGTGTAATATATAATGCTTTGATAATTCTCTCTGTAATTAGGAATAATGTACAAGAAGCAAATTTAGAAACCAGTTATATATATTTATATAGCGTATGCATTACTAATGAATAAGGGCTTACATTGTTTAACAGAGGAAATGTCTTTGGTACCCATTCTCTGTTCTTATGTGGTCTGATTTTAAATATTATCATCAGACTCTTTTAGATGCTTGTCTCCTTACAGCATAGTTCTGGCAGTTGGACAAACAAAATGAAAAACACACAACACACATCAGGACACAAATATCAGTAGGGCATATTGAGATGTAAACTGCTTAGTCAAGAATATTTGGTTGAGGGCTGGGGATATAGCTCATTTGGTAGAGTGCTTGCTTTGCATGCACAAGGCCCTGGATTCAATCCCCAGCACACACAAAAAAGAATATTTGGTCAGGGCTGGCGTTGTGGCTCATTGGTAGAATGCTAGCATGTGTGAGGCCCTTGGTTCAGCACTGCATAAAAATAAATGAATAAAATAAAAGTCCATTAAGAGGGGCTGGGGTTGTGGCTCAAGCGGTAGTGCGCTCGCCTGGCATGCGTGCGGCCCAGGTTCGATCCTCAGCACCACATACCAATAAAGATGTTGTGTCTGCCGAGAACTAAAAAATAAATATTAAAAAAAAAAATCCTCCCCCCCCCCTCTCTCCTCTCTCACTCTCTCTTAAAAAAAAAAAAAAGTCCATTAAGAACTAAAAAAAAGAATGTTTGGTAGTCCCATGCAATGGCACACACCTATAATTCCAGCGGCTTGGAAGGCTGAGGCAGGAGGATCATGAGTTCAAAGCCAGGCTCAGAAAAAGTGAGGCACTAAGAAATTCAATGAGACCCTATCTCATAAATAAAATACAAAAAAGGGCTGGGGATGTGCCTCAGTGATTAAATGCCTCTAAATTCAATCCTTGGTATGGCCCCCACATAAAAAAGAAAGAAAGAAAGAAAGAAAGAAAAGAATATTTGGTAGGCCCAGTATAGTCATACTTTCAGTGGTACATACCTGTAATCCAGTTGACGTGGGAGGCTGAGGCAGGAGGTTTTCGAGATCAAGGTCAGCATGGGCAAAAGCAAGACCTTTCTTAAAATTAAAAATAAAAAAGGCTGGGGGGGGCTGAGGTTATAGCTCAGTGGTAGAACCTATGTGTGAGGTGTGAGGCACTGGGTTCGATTCTCAGTACCTCATATAAAATAAAGGTTTATTGACAACTAAAACAAAAAATACTTAAGAAAAGAAAAAAGGGATGGGGACATAGCTCAGCAGTGGAGCATCCCTGGGTTTACTCCCAAAGTTTGAAAAAAAAAAAAAGTCATTTTGATTATAAAGATGAAAATTAATGAATATGGTGTTACATACCTGTAATCCCAGCTACTCCAAAGAATTGAGTCAGGAGGATTATAAATTGGAGCCTTGCCTGCAACTTAATAAGCCCATGTATCATAATACAATATAAAAAGATCCTGGGAATATAGCTGTGTAGTAGAGTAGTAGCACCCTTATGTATGCAAAGCCCTGGATTTAGTTTCTAGTACTGCAAAAATTTATATATAAAAAGACATAGATGTATAGAGAAATAGATATGAATATGTAGATAATGATATCTGTGTATCTGTATTAAAGATGAAACTAAACAGATAATGCCTCAATAAAATAAAAAGACAAAAACATTTACATATAGTAGAAGAGAAGGGAGCTTGAAAATAAAAGAAACAGAGGGAAAATTGAAAAATGTAGGCAAAAAAAAAAACAAAACTAGAATTCAAGTGAACAGTCTCTCCAAGGAATCAAATCAACATCATGGGATAAAGAAAACTTTCCCAAAGTGTTCCTGCAGAAATTAACCAAAGCAGCCTACACTGAGATAGTCCAGTAAAATTAAATAAGTGGGGTAATGCCCGTAATCCCAGTAGCTCTGGAGGCTGAGGCAGGAAGATTGCAAGTTCAAAGCCAGTCTCAGCAATTTATTGAGACCCAAAACAACTTAGACCCTCCTGTCTCATAAAATAAGAAGGGCTGGGGATGTGACTCAAGCCTGGTGTGGTGGCACACACCTGTAATCCCAGCAACTTGGGAGGCTAAGGCAGGAGGATCAAAGTTCAAAGCCGGGCTGGGGATGTGGCTCAAGCGGTAGCGCGCTCGCCTGGCATGCGTGCGGCCCGGGTTCGATCCTCAGCACCACATACCAACAAAGATGTTGTGTCCGCCGAGAGCTAAAAAATAAATATTTAAAATTCTCTCTCCCTCTCTCTCTCTCCTCTCTCACTCTGTCCTCTCTCACTCTCTCTTAAAAAAAAAAAAAAGTTCAAAGCCAGCTTCAGCAACTTAGTGAGGCCTTAAGCAGTTTAGCAAAACTTTGTCTCAAAATAAAATGTAAAAAGGGCTGGGGTTGTAGCTCAGTGGTTAAGCACCCCTGGGACAAACAAACGAACAAAAAAAACCTAATCAATCAGGAAGGAAAGGAAAAATGGATCAATGTTGAGACATTTTGGCAGTTTGTTAAATGCCAAAGTCATTGGATTAACATGTAAGACACTTAAATACTAGCCAACAATCTACATGGAAGAATTCAGGGGGTTGGAGATACAGCTCAGTTGGTAGAGTGATTGCCTCACATATACAAGGCCCTGGGTTCAATCCCCAGCCCTGCCACTCCCCCCCCCCAAAAAAAAAATTCAGCAGATAGCATTTGTTTACTGTTCCTATGGTGTGTTCACTGTTCTGTGGAATCTACTGGATCATCAGGTAACAAAAATGACCCCAGAACGAAAATGTGTTATCAAAACTCTAATTTCTTATGAAAACAAACTAGGATTATTGGGAATACTTGAGGAAATAGCTGATTCTAAAAGCTAGGTATGGTGGTGCATACCTGTAATTGAAGCTACTTGAAAGGCTGAGGTGGGATTATAGAGATCAGCCAGGGAACATAGTAAGAACCAGTCTTAAGAAAAAAAGCTGGGGTTAGGGTTGTGGCTCACTGTTAGAGTGCTTGCTTGACACCTGTGAAGCACCAGGTTCCAGCCTCAGCGTCCCATAAAAATAAATAAATAAAGTTAAAAATAATTCTTTTCAAAAATCTTAAAAAAAAAACCAAAACCCTAATTCTAGATATAGAGTACATAATAAATATCAAATGTGAAATGTCTTGTCAGAAGAACTCCACAGCCAATTTTATGTATCTATGACCAAGTGTGGAACAATTTGAGCATCTGATAAAGTTAGTAACTCATGGATGAATACAATGGATGGAAGCATCAAATAAATTTAAATCTGTGTCATATTGATACAAGAAAGAAAATAAATTGATACAAGGAGTCATGAGAGAACTATTTGAAGTTATAGAAGTGTTCTATATTTTGGGCTAGGAATATGTGGCTCAGTGGTTGAGTACTTACTTAGTGTGCATGAGGCCCTGGGTTCAATCCCTAGAATGATGCAAGTAAAAAAAGATATTCTATATATTGCTTCACTTCGCATGGTGGCAGATACCTGTAATCCCAGTGATTTGGGAGACTGAGGCAGGAAGATTACAAATTCAAGGCCAGCCTGGGCAATGTAGCAGAACTGTGTCTTAAAATAAAAAGGGTTGGGAATCTAGCTCAGTGGTAGTTTGCAGTTTGTTAAGCTCTTTTGTTCAATCCTAGTAACAACAACAACAAAAAGTTTTATCTTGTTTGTATTAGTGGTTGCTCAACACTATGTGTTTGTCTATACTATGGTTTCTCTCAGCATTATCAACATTTTTAAGCCAGGTAATTTTTTGTTGTATTGGAGGAGTGGGAGTCTTGAGCATTGTAGAATGTTTAGCAGCACTGAATGTCAGACATGAAAATGAAAAAGGACTTCAGATACTACCAGATGTCTCCTAGACAGCAAAATGGCCCCAGTTGAGAACTCTCAACTTATGTAATGGATAAATTTTATGATATGTAAAATATATCTCAACAAACTTGATTTTTCAGGAAACTTATTGGTCACCTTTAGAGGAGTCTAGGAAACCAACCTTTTATTTATTTATTTTTTAAAATATTTTTTTAGTTCTGTTGGACACAATGCCTTTATTTTTATTTGTTTGTTTTTATGTGCTGCTGAGACAGAGTCTTGCTAAGTTGCCAAGGCTGACCTCAAACTTGCAGTCCTTCTTTCTCAGCCTCCCAAATTGCTGGGATTACAGGCATGTGCCACACCAGGCCCCACAGGAACATTGTTTTAACATTAATTCAGTAAGTATTAATAAAGTAAAGCTGAATTTGAAAAATACATCTCATCAAAAACACCGTTTTCTGGACATGTTTCATTTTACACATTAGATTTAATCCAATGAATCTATCTCAGATCATGAAGCATTTGTGTGTTCAGTCATGCTGAAAGGTAGTATTGATTAACATATCACTTATTCCAGAGAACATCAGGTATCTGGATACAGCCCCAAATGAGGAAGTAAAAGTCTCCTCTCTAGGTAACAGAAACAGTTGTTTTCATAATACATAATATTTTATCTATTTAAATAATAGTAGTTTTATTAATCTGAAAAGTCAAAGTAAATTAGAGGTAGCAAATTAGAAAGGAAAACGGAGAATAGAAGAGATTGTACTATTAATTGCTGAGAAACATACAACTAGAAATGATAAAATATAATGCCAATAAAACTACATGAATGGCCTCCAAATTCATCCCACTATCAACTACTTGGTTACTGTGAGGTAAATCTAATGTAGGAGAGAGAATAAATACTTGATTCTGTTTTAAATCATCAGTTTTAAAAATAAAAGGTGGGGGCTGGGTTGTGGCTCAGTGATAGAGTGCTTGCCTAGTGTGGGTGAGGCACTGGGTTCAATCCTCAGCACCATATAAAAATAAAGGTATTGTGTCCATCTCCAACTAAAAAAACTTTTTTTAGTTTAAAAAAAGGAAAAGGGCTGGTTATGTACCCCTGGGTTCAGTCCCCAGTATCCATAAAAAGAATGCACCATTCTTAAAATTATTTCAGAGATCATATGAATCGGGAAGGAAAATCCCTACAGTGTCTTTGTAACTATATGAGAACTAGCTGTTTTTAAAGTTACCAAGGAGGCCTTATTTCAGTTTATTTTAGTATTGCCCAAGTTTCTTTTTTCTTTCTTTCTCATAGGAGATTAGGGTTTTGACTTATCATGGTGGTCTTCTTGGAAGATCATGACTTCAGCACACCTCTTTCCTTTGAAGAAAAAGAAGTGTTTAACAGCCATGGCTATTTTAGAAACTGATTCTAGAGGCAATCATTGGCCTGGGCAAGACTGTTATTAAACTGTGCCTCTGATTTTCTAGTTACTTTCATCTTGGAAAGTAAAGTCTTTAATATATTTCATAAGTTAACCAATGTCACATTTTAAGATTAAACTGTTTTTTTTTTTTTTTTTAGAAAAAGAAAACTGTTATTAAAAAGACAGGCAAGCCCTGTGTGGTGGCTAATGCCTGTAATCTGAGTAACTTGGGAGGATCAAGCTTAAGGCCAACCCTGGCAATTTTTAGGGAGACCCTGTCTCAAAATAAATAAACGAAAGGGCTGGGGATGTAGCTCAATAGTAGAGTGGTCCTGAGTTCAGTCCCCAGTACTAGAAAAAATGAAATAAGGGGAAGCAACAAATTCTGGTATGATATTGAAGCTTTGCTGGCATTTCATCTCTCTTTAAAAATATGTTTTTATTTATTTTTTCTTTTTTTAGAGTTAGGGTCTTGCTATGCCACTGAGGCTCGCCTCCAGCTTCTGTGCTCAAGCAAACCTCTTACTTTAAGCCCTCCAATGTAGCTGGAACTATAGGTACAAGCCATCATACCCAGCCCCTGCTTTGTGAAATTAACATTTATTTATTTATTTGAAGTAATAGAGATTGAACCCAGGGTCACTCTACCCTTTTTATTTTCAATTTTGAGACAGGGTCTTACTGAGTTGCTAAGACTGGTCATGAACTTGTGATCCTCCTGCCTCAGCCTCCCTAGACACTGGGATTAATACAGACACATGATGATATGCCAATCCCCCCTCTTTTTTTTTTAATATTTATTTTTTGGTTTTCGGCGGACACAACATCTTTGTTTGTATGTGGTGCTGAGGATCGAACCCGGGCCGCATGCATGCCAAGAGAGCGCGCTACCGCTTGAGCCACATCCCCAGCCCAACCCCCCCTCTTTTAAATGAAATTTGAAATTATTATTTCTAACCTCATACCCAATTTTTTTGAAAGGGAATATCATGCTACATACATTCTTTATTTTATTTGTTTTTATGTGGTGTTGAGGATTGAACCCAGTGACTCAACATACTAGGCACACACTCTATCACTGAGCTACAACCTCAGCCCTCATACTCTTTTTTTTTTTTTGGTACCAGGCATTGAACTCAGGGACACTCAACCACTGAGTCACATCCACAGCCCTTTTTATATTTTATTTAGAGACAGGATTTCACTGGGTTTCTTAGAGTCTCAGCCTCCCAAGCCACTGGGATTATAGGTGTGCACCACCTTGCCCGGCACTCTTATCCAATTTTTAAAAAAAAATATTTATTTAGTTGTAGATGAACACACAGTATCTTTATTTATTTTTATGTGGTGCTGAGGATTGAACCTAGTGCCTCACACATGCAAGGCAAGCACTTTACCACTGAGCTACAGCCCCAGCCTCTCATACCTAACTTTTGTATTTGAGTTGGACACAGTTTTGCATGCCTACAGTTCCAGCAACTTGGAGGCTGAGAATGGAAGATCACAAGTTGTAGTTCAGCCTCAACAACGTAGTATGACCCTGTCTTAAAATAAAAAAAACAGAATGGACTGCCAGTGTAGCTGAGTGATAAAGCACCTCTGGGGTCAACCCTAGCACTAAGCATGCAAGCATGCACACACATACGCACACATACATACACACACACACCTTTGAAATCATAGTTTAATTCCCAGTACTGAAGACAAAACAAAACCTTGAAGAGATTCAGGCTTAGTGGACTATACCTTCAGTCCCAGCTATTCAGGAGGCTAAGGCAGAAGGATCATAAGTTTGAGGCCAACCTGGGCAATTTAGGGAAACCCTATCTCAAAATAAAAAAATAGTAGGGTTCAGGATGTAGCTTTATGATAAAGTGTCCCTGGGTTCAATCCCCAGTAATGGTGGAAAACAAAAAATCCTTGAATAAACAGTGTTGTGAGTGAATGTGAGATATCATTGAGATGCCTGTGTCTGTCATTACCTATCAATTACCCATGTTGACCCTGGTCTCTCTTAATTTCAGGTGATCATGGAGCTCAGCTTGGCCTCCATGGGGCTGGTGGTGATGGGATACATGATGACACAGCAGGTGGAGAAGAAGGAGAGAACAGCCCAGATCCCCAACCCCAAGCTGGTCGGAGGACCCGGCGAGAAGCATGCACCTGCCCTTACTGTAAAGACAGTGAAGGAAGGTAAGTTTATCAGTTCACTCTTTTGAATATAAAGAAAAATTAATGGACTAGAAAGTAAAATGAAGAGAGTTAATTTTTTAATATTTAAGACTCAGCAATGTTTTTTTTAAACACCTTGATTTCTTTTCTCTCTCCTTTTATTTATTTATTTTTTTAGTTGTTGATGGACCTTTATTTATTTACTTATTTATATGTGGTGCTGAGAATGGAACCCAGGATCTCACACATGCTAGGCAAGTGCTCTACCACTGAGCCACAACCCCAGTCCTTGTTTTGTTTTTTGTACTGGGGAATGAGCCCTAGGGCACTTTACCACTGAGCCACATCCTCAGCCCTTTATACAATTTGAGACAGCGTCTCACTAAGTCGATTAGGGCCTCTCTGAATTGCCGAGGCTGGCCTTGAATTTGGGATTCTCCTGCCTCAGTCTCCTGAGTCTCTGGGATTTCAGATGTGTGCCATCACACCCAGCCATATTATGGGACTTTGATTCCAGCTCTAATCTTTCATTCTTCACTCTTACAATTTAGGGATTTAAAGGTTTCCACTTCCACCCAGAGTTAAGGAAATCAGATGGATTTAACTGGTATAATAATTACCATCAAATGTCTATTTTAAGATGATTTTAACAAGATTGCTTGTAGAAAAGCAAAGAAAAACCTACCTTCTGTAATGATTTCTTTTTTTAAAAACATTTTTAGTTGTAGGTGGATACAGTACCTTTATTTATTTGTTTACTTATTTTTATGTGATATGGGGGCTCAAACCCAGTGCCTCACGCATGCTAGGCAAGCGCTCTACCACTGAGCCACAACCCCAACCCTGTAATGATTTCTTACAGTGGTTTTGTGAATATCATGAGATTCCCAGACTATTGCTTTCACTGAAAATAAAAAATGCTTACTTCAGATAGAAAATTCTTCCATCAGGGAATCTAAAAGATCCTGCAAAGTTCTGACAAATTTTTTTCATCAGTAGCACCTATTATTTACCTCTGGTGAGTTCTAAGTACTATTCTTTTCCTTGAAGTCACTGGTTTTTTTTTTGTTTGTTTTTTTTTTTTTAAAGAGAGAGTGAGAGAGGAGAGAGAGAGAGAGAGAGAGAATTTTTTTTTTTAATATTTATTTCTTTTTAGTTCTCGGCGGACACAACATCTTTGTTGGTATGTGGTGCTGAGAATCGAACCCGGGCCACACGCAAGCCAAACGAGCGCGCTACCGCCTGAGCCACATTCCCAGCCCGAAGTCAATGTTTTTGAAAAAGAACAGAAAGTAGTATCTCTTTCTCTTTTTTTTTTAATTTATTTTTTAGTTATAGTTGGACACAATACCTTTATTTCACTTATTTATTTTTATGTGGTGCTGAGGATCGAACCCAGAGTCTTGCATGTGTGAGGCGAGTGCTCTACCACTGAGCCACAACCCCAGCCCAGAATGTGGTATCTTTTAAATGCTCTTTAAAATTCTATTCCCAACCAGGTGTGGTGGCACATGTCTGTAATCTCAGCAGCTTGAAAAGCTGAGGCAGGGGGCTGGGGATGTGGCTGGGGACGTGGCTCAGGTGGTAGCGCGCTCACCTGGCATGCGTGCGGCCCAGGTTCGATCCTCAGCACCACATACCAACAAAGATGTTGTGTCCACCGAGAACTAAAAAATAAATAAATATTAAAAATTCTCTCTCTCTCTCTCCTCTCTCACTCTCTCTTTAAAAAAAAAAAAAGAAAAAAAGAAAAGCTGAGGCAGGAAGATCGAAAGTTCAAAGCTAGCCTCAGCAACATAGTGAGATCCTGCATCAAAATAAAAAATAAAAAGGGTGGGCTGGAGATGTGGCTCAAGCCTGGCACGAGTGTGGCCTGGGTTCCATCCTCAGCACCACATACAAACAAAGATGTTGTGTCCGCCGAAAACTAAAAAATAAATATTAAAAAAATTCTCTCTCTCTCTCTCTCTTTAAAAAAATAAAAATAAAAATAAATAAAAAGGGCTAGGGATGTGGCTTAGGTCTCGAGTGCCCCTGGGTTCAATCCCTAGTATTAAAGTAAAAAAATAAATTAACAAATTAAAAATCTGTTAGCCCCTGATGGGGAGAATCACAGCCTCTGGGACAGGAGTCCCTGTGTTTCTCCTTTGCTAGCAAAGCAATAAAACTTCTTTTTTTTTTTCTTTTTCTAAGCAAAAACTGTTTTAAAGTTTTATTCCATTAAAAAAGCAAGCACAAAAATATAAAAATAAGAAAGTACCAAAACAGAAAATAAATTTTTTCTTATTTATCCTGCATTATAGAAAAGTGGGCCATATGTGCCTAAGTCAGAAGCACTGAGTAGAGCACAGTTTTCTTCTAACAAAGTTTCACATGGCTTACTTACATTTTTTGAAGGAAATTCTCTGATTTGCTCCTAAATGTGATTTTATTTCTGTTATGTTTTTTTTTCCTTTGTTAGTAATAATATGTGCTGTTAAAACACAAGAAAATTCCCTCTTGAAAATCTCCTCAGTGCCCACTAATGGATCACATATGTCATAAATTGATTTTGGGGAAAAAATGCCTCAGAACTGTTTCCTGAGAGGAACATGGGATCTACTTCATATAGGAGGAAAAATTACATTTTTGTTTTAACATACATTGCACTAATTGGGATCATTGATCCCTCATGCCTCCCCCTCTTTTAAAAAAAATTTTAAATTATTTGTTACCAAGGATTGAAACAAGGGACGTTTAACCACAGAGCCACATCCCCAGTCCTTTTTAAAGTTTTTGTTTAGAGCTAGGGCCTCGCTAAGTTACTGAGGCTTGCTTTGAACTCTCCCAAGCCAATAGGATTACAGGTATGTGTCACTATTCCTGCCCTCCCCTTTTTTAAGATAGGGTCTTCTTATATTGCCCAGTCTGGCCTCAAACTTCAGGGCTCAAGCAGTCCTCCTACTCCAGGCTTCTAAGTAGATAAGACTATAGGTACATGGTACTACATCTGGCTCTTCTCTTGTGTTTTAACTTTTATTCAGTCTATCCACCTTTTCCGCTGAGTCTGTGATATTGTGTTACCTTTTTGGGGTTTCATTTTTTTACCATTTGGCTCTTGATTCTTGTTCTACGAGAAAAATTTTGTAATTGTAAAATACTACTTTTTTTTGGTACTGGAGTTTGAACCTAGGGGTGCTCAACCGCTGAGTCACAATTCTAGTTCTACTTTTGTATTTTATTTTGAGATAGGGTCTTACTAAGTTGCTAAGGCTGGCTTTGAACTTGCCTCAGCTTTTTGCCTCAGCCTCCCCAACTGTTGGGATGACAGATGTGGGCCACTGTGTCCGGTTATTACATTTTCTTTTTTTGTGTATGGTTCTGGGGATTGAACCCAGGCCCTTATGCATGCAAGGCAAGCACTCTACCAACTGAGCCATATCCCTAGCCTCCAACCATACATTTTCTTTAAAGTTCCCTCCAAGTGTTTAAATGGGCAGGCCCTTTTTTGCTCATTAGGTGAGTCCATAACCAAAAATACCACTATAATAATATTTCCCATGGGTAATGCTTGGTCTGAGACTTAAGTTCTGGAAGACAAGAAAATGTCTTCAGACATCACAAATCACTGTAATAGTGATCATCTATCTCTCTTTTTTTGGTGGTACTGAGGGTTTAACCTAGGAGCTACCACTGAACTACACCCCCAACTCTATTTTGAGACAGGGTCTCATTAAATTATAGAGGCTGGCCTGGAGTTTGTAATCCTTCTGACTCAGCTGCATCAAGCAAACGATCATCTCTTTCAAAAAATATATAGACAACAAAGTTGATTAAGGAACAAGAAAGCAGGAAAGAACAAATATTCAGTAGAGGAAACTTGAATTTTGGCAATGAAGAACCAGAATCAACTGTGCACACACCTATATTCCTAAAGGGGACTGAGGCAGGAGGATTACAAGTTCAAGGCCAAACTCAGCAACTTAGGGAGGCCCTAAGCAACTTAGCTAGACACTGTCTTAAAATAAGAAAATAAGGGGCTGGGGATGTGGCTCAAGTGGTAGCACGCTTGCCTGGCATGCGTGCGGCCTGGTTCGATCCTCTGCACCACATACAAACAAAGATGTTGTGTCTGCCAAGAACTAAAAAAGAAATAAATATTTAAAAAATTTAAAAAAAAAAAAGAAAAGAAAAGAAAGGGACTGGAAATGTAGATCATTTGTAAAGCACCTCTGGCTTCAATCTCCAGTACCAAAAAATAAATAACAACAAAAAGAAGCAGAATCTGCTAGATTGATTATTTTTTAAATACTGGAGATTGAACATAGGCATGCTTTACCACTAAACTACATCCCCAGCACCGCCCCCCCCCTTTTTTTTTCCTGAGATAGGGTCTCTTTGGGTTGCCCAGTCTGGTCTTGAACTTGTGATCCTTCTGCCTCAGCCTCCCCAGTAGCTGGGATTACGTGCATGCTCTGCTATACCTGTCTAGATTTATCTTTTTTAAAAATAAAAGTTTAGAGGTTGGGGTTAAAGCTCAGTACTAAGTACCTGTGGAGCATGCAGGAGGCTCTAGGTTCAAGCCCCAGCACTGCAAAAGAGAGAAAGAAAGGAAGGAAGGAAGAAAAGTTTGGGTTAAAACCAGATGTCCTGTTGCATGCCTATAACCTCAGGGACTTTGGAGACAGAAGCAGGAGGGTTACAAGTTTGAGGCCAGCCTGGGCAACCTAGTGAGATCCCATCTCAAAAAATAAAAAGGGCCAGGCATGGTGGTGAATGCCTATAATCTCAGTGGCTCTGGATGCTGAGGCAGGAGGTTCCCAAGTTCAAAGCTAGCTTCAGCAATTTAGCAAGGCTCTAAGCAACTCAGTGAGACCCCGTCTCTAAAAAAAAAATTCAAAAAAGGACTGGGGATGTGGTTCAGTGATTAAGTGCCCTTGAGTTTAATCCCTGGTACCAAAAAATAAATAAATAAAAAATAAATAAAAGGGGCGCTGGGGTTGTGGCTCAGTGGTAGAGCACTTGCCTAGCATGTGTAAGGTGCTGGGTTTGATCCTCAGCACCACATAAAAATAAATAAATAAAAATAAAGGTAATCTGTTCAACTACAACTAAAAAATAAATATTAAAAGAAATAAAAATAAATAAAATAAATAAAAGGGCTTGGGGCTAGGTATGGTGGCACATGCCTATAATCCTAGTGGCTCAGAAGGCTGAGGCAGGAGGATTGAGAATTCAAAACCAGCCTCAGCAATTTAGCAAGGCTCTAAACAACTAATCAGAATCCTATCTCTAAATAAAATATAAAATGGGCTGGGGTTGTGGCTCAGGAGTTAAGTGCCCTGGGTTCAATCCGCATACTTAAAAGAAAATGAAAAAAAGGGGTTTGCAATATAGCTATTGCTGTTAATATTTTATGCTTCTTTAATTTCAGTCTTCAGAGTGAATGATAATAGTTGTGTTCTCAATTTCAGGGGTTCTGGTGATCCTGGCAAAAAGAAACAGCATATTTGCCACATTCAAGGCTGTGGCAAAGTATATGGCAAGACCTCACACCTACGGGCACATTTGCGCTGGCACACAGGCGAGAGGCCATTCATGTGTACCTGGTCATATTGTGGGAAACGTTTTACACGTTCGGATGAGCTGCAGAGACATAAACGCACTCACACAGGTAAGCTAGAGCCTAGGGAAAAAAAATAGTAATAGGACAGAATGGAAAGACAGAAGATATGTCTGTGAAATAGCTAAAATTTCCAAGCAACTTATGTGTGGAAGTGAATATGTAGACTATAAATGGAATTGGAATTGATCTAAAAAATTTGAAGATGGAAGAAACTAGATTTCAAGTTGACTTTGAAGAGAAGCACTGCCCCCATCACTCTTGTTTTTTTTCTTTTTAATAATTATTTTTTAGTTTTAGGTGAACATGATGTCTTTATTTTATTTCTATGTGGGGCTGAGGATCAAACCCAGTGCATCCTGCATGCTAGGCAAGCACTCTGCCATTGAGCCACAACCTCAACACCCCCCCCATTGCTCTTCTTGGTCTTTGTCCTGCCTACTTTCCTGCTAAATTCTGCCTTGCTTTACTCTGTATTAACCAACCTTTATCTATTTTTCTTCCCCAAGAAAGGAAACTATACTTGCTAGCTACTTTCCTGCTAAGTTCTGCCTTGCTTTACTCAGTATTAACCAACCTTTATCTATTTTTCTTCCCCAAGAAAGGAATCTATACTTGCTAGGTTGCTCATGTTCTTGTCACCTTCCAAGGCTGACTTTATTCTATCTCATGTAATTATTTATTTATCTGTTTGTTTATTTACATATTTATGGTTCTGAGGATCACCCCAGGAGCATTTTACCATGCAGCTGCATCTCCAGTCCTTTTGTTATTTATTTAATTTTGGAATGGGTACTAGGTATTGAAATTAGGGGGGCTGGGGATGTGGCTCAAGCGGTAGCGCGCTCACCTGGCATGCGTGCGGCCCGGGTTCAATCCTCAGCACCACATACCAACAAAGATGTTGTGTCGGGGCTGGGATGTGGCTCAAGCGGTAGCGCGCTCGCCTAGCATGCGTGCGGCCCGGGTTCGATCCTCAGCAGCACCACATACCAACAAAGATGTTGTGTCCGCCGAGAACTAAGAAAAAATAAATAAATGTTAAAATTCTCTCTCTCTCTCTCTCTCTCTCTCTCTGTCCCCCTCTCTCACTTTCTCTTTAAAAAAAAAAAAAAAAAAAAAAAAGATGTTGTGTCCGCCGAGAACTAAAAAATAAATATGAAAAATTCTCTCTCTCTCTCTCTCCCCCTCCTCTCTCACTCTCTCTTTAAAAAAAAAAAAAAAAAAAAAAGAAATTAGGGGCACTCAACTTCCAAACCACATCTCCAGCCCTGTTTTGTATTTTTAGAGACAGGGTCTCACCAAGATGCTTAGCCCCTCACTGTTAATGGAGGCTGGCTTTGAACCTGGGATCCTCCTGCCTCAGCCTCCCTAGCACCTGGAATTACAGGTGTGCCCCACCATGCTCAGCTTGTTTTTTATTTTGAGACAGGCTTTTGCTAAGTTGCTTAGGGCCTGAATTGCTGAGGCTGACCTTGAACTTAATCCTCCTGCCTCAGCCCCCTGAGTTACTTGAATTGTCAGTGTGAGCCACCGCACCTGATGTAATTTGAAGGTGGTAAATTAGGCAAGATATCTCCACTTCCTGACATGTCAGCTTCTTACCTTTTGTCTCTCCCTT
Source organism: Ictidomys tridecemlineatus (assembly GCF_052094955.1). NCBI lineage: Eukaryota > Metazoa > Chordata > Mammalia > Rodentia > Sciuridae > Ictidomys > Ictidomys tridecemlineatus. The sequence continues at coordinate 61,756,368 of NC_135482.1, read as the reverse complement.
TATCTAGGTGAGAAGAAATTTGCCTGCCCTGAGTGTCCTAAGCGCTTCATGAGGAGTGATCACCTGTCAAAGCATATCAAGACCCACCAGAATAAGAAGGGAGGCCCAGGTGTAGCCCTGAGTGTGGGCACTTTGCCCCTGGACAGTGGGGCAGGTTCAGAAGGCAGCGGCACTGCCACCCCTTCAGCCCTTATTACCACCAATATGGTAGCCATGGAGGCCATCTGTCCTGAGGGTATTGCCCGTCTTGCCAACAGTGGCATCAACGTCATGCAGGTGGCGGATCTGCAGTCCATTAATATCAGTGGCAATGGCTTCTGAGATCAGGCACCCGGGGCAAGAGACCTATGGGCCAATAATACCCATCAACCCCCGGGATGCAAGTTAGCATGGGTCCAAGAGACATGTGGGAGAGAGAGAGCCATGAGGCATTAAAATGCATGGTGGTGGGAAGAGTTTGGGGATGTATACAAAGAAGAGATGGGGTTCTGACACCCACCCGTATCATCAGTGCCTCCTTACAGGTGGGAAACATCAGTGAAAATTCTGTTGGTGCCACCCTTTGATGAGCATTTGTTTGATCCCAGTTTCTTCTTATACTTCTTACCCCAGTCTCCCATTCCTTCGTTTCCCCTTCTCAGCTCTCCCATGATGGATCCCCCCCCCTTACCTAAAGCCATCATGCCTTGATAAATATATATGATCATTGAAATACTTTTTAACAAAAAACAGATTCTATATTATATATATATATATATGCATATATATATAAAGATATATAGAGATGCATTCACAGGGGTTGGCTGGGAGGAGGAAGGAGACCATTCTGTGACCAAAATACCTTGGTCATTTTTTTTTTTTTTTTTTTTTTATATATTGCCTTATTTCCTTAGGGCTGAGCCTTATTGTGACACATCAAGCTTTTCTGTAGATGTTGTCTTGGCTTCCCACCAGAGTAAGCATTTATATGCTCTGCTTTTAGTTTATATATACATACATAATGTTTTTCCTTTCTTAATTTTATCTTTTTATTTGGGATCAGCTTCTTGCACTCCTTTCTTGACTCAACCCTTTCTATCTCCCCTTCTCTCACCTAATCACTTCATGTTTTGTTTTTGGTAATGGTCCCTGGATGAGGCACTTCTGTCAATCTTTTAAAAGCCTTAGTCCCAGCAGCAGAATGGAAAAACTTGAAGCCTAGTATGATGCTTGAGATAGCTATGGAGGGCATGTTCAAAATACTCCTGACGCAGGCACCTTCATGGTGCTGGAGAGTCAAAGGCATCTCCCTTCATTAGCTCCTCTAAGCATCAAGAATCAAGCAAGTCTTTCTGTGGAATTGTACAAGAGACCATTTAAACAGGATAATCTGTGATCTGTTTATATAAATTGTCAAAAAGTAGTCAAATAAATAAATAAATAGGGAATTCCAATAGGAAAAAGATGTGCTCAGAAGAGGAAGTGATGAATAGTTGGGAGTTATTTGGACTTTGATACCATTGTCTTCCAAGGTAGCTCTAAGCCTTGATGTATGGGCTTCTGAGTTCATACTCTGAAAGGAAGTACACTTCCTCTTCTGAACATTCCTGTAGTTTCTTTCCCTTTGTGTTGTTAAAGAACATCAGCCAATAAATCTGTTCAGGTTTCCATTCTGCAGAACTCCAGAGCATGTGCTAGTGGCAAGACAGTGGCTCTTATGATTTTTTTCCCTTAATTCTTCCTTATATGTACTTGGGTGGTTCCTAAGGGAAAGGGAAGCACATGATCATGGGAATGATAGCCCAGAACAAAAAGAAATCTTGTCTTACCACTGTGGTTTATAGGAGAGATTGGGAGAAATCATCCTGCTTTCTCCATGGACTGATTCCAGAAGAGACTGATCCAAAAATTATAGCGGCAGGGAACTCTTGGTGCATTTGGCACTGAGATTTAAATGCAACCAGAATTGTCCTCAAAGCCCAGCCATTAAAGCATTGTCTCTCTTGACCTTCTGGTATCTTGTTAGAGAGCTTTTCACTGTGAGGAAGTGTGGAAATGGCTGTGTGTATGAGTGTTATCTGTTAGGTTGGGGATAGGTTTTCTGTTAGCCAATATTAAAAGAGACCTACAATAAAAAATTACCCTGATCTGATAGAGAAGTGTTTGTGTATGACTGTGTGTATGACTGTGTGTTTGTGCCTGTATATATCTACATACAGAGGAGAAATTATATTTGAAATTGTTGGAAAATAAATTCAGATCAAAATGCCTTTCAGGCCCATTACCTAGAAATCTGTCTTAAAACCTGGGTATGTTCCTGAAGTCATTTCTCTGCTTTTGCTAAATCAGTTATAATTATGACTGGGGGATATTCTGCACTTTCTAAAGAAGAAACTATTTTTGTGTGAAAGTGAAACCCATCATCCAGCTCTATGGCAGAGTCCTTGTACTTAAATCTTTTTATCTTGGCTATCAATAGATGATGCTATGATTCTACTATACATTTTATATAAAATCCATTCAAATTAAGTTTTGGGTAACTTTATGCTGTTGTTAAATTGAAATATAATACCTGTTAATACTCTAAACAATAGTTCACTCCATTTGGTCCTTTCTCTGAAGACAATACTGTTATCAACCCTCAGGAACTATTGCAAGGAACTTTACCCAGATCGGATTAAGAATCCTGAAGTAAAAGTCATCCATGACTGTTCATCATCACACACTTTATTCCCACTGAAAGGCAGAACTTAGAGTCGGTTATTTTATGTCTGTAATCATGTTCTTTGGCATCTTTTGGAGGAAAGGGACAAATTAACATGCTGGAGTATACAGTATTTTACTCCATAGAGCATTTCCAGGAATGGAATCTTCTCCAGTATGAAATTATTAGCTGCAAACTAGCTTACTGATGCTGAGAACTACAAGCTTTTAGATGAGGTTATTTGATGGTGTTTCTCTCTTGGGTGAAAAGTTGCTGGTTCATTATCATTACCATGAGTGAATTTATATCCAATTCATTGTACTTATCCTATTTCTTTCCCACAGAGGAAGCTTTAGATCCAGCATCTTGTTTGGCCCACAAATGGAATTAACTTCTGCTTCTGTCTCCCAGCAGCAGCAAGCCATTTAGTCTTTTCCAGGAGAAGTTAGGTGGTTACATTCCTTGAGTCAGGAGCTCTTTAGTGAAAATTCCCCTTTCCTGAACTTTAGGCCAGCAGAAATTAATGTAACTGACATGCATATTCCGAACATATTTTCATGATTTAAAAAAAATTTTTTTTGATGACCAAACCTTGCAGGGTTGGGCATACCAGGACTAGTAAAATGAAAGCACTCATTGTCTTGTTCTTTCAGGTTGCCCATTCACATTCATCTGCTTATCACTTAACTGTCTCACTTTTTACCCAGAGAAGTAACAACCCACACCATCTTCCTTCAGGGACCTCCCAGCTGGCACTCTTGTTTTTGGGTGCTATGCAGAATGTAGTTTAATGGATATTTCTCAGCCTAGTTTCAGAATAAATAGAACCTTTGATCCCCAAAAGTATAGACTGAAGTATGGGGTAAAGATTATGATTGGGGGAGGGTTGGAGACAAAAGCTGTAAATTACTATGGCTGATTTATTTCTACTATATACATATATATATTTTTTGCTTTTGTATATCCTATATAGGAAACTAAGCATTGTATTTTTTTAACAAATCTGAGAAAGCACTATGAACTGCAGGTGTTTGACTTTCAGAATATATTTTGTATTGTTAAATATCTTCACATTGTGTGAATACTGGAAGCTGCAGATCTTTGCTAGGACGCAATAAATTTATACACTTTTTGAGGGTTTTTTCCTGGGGTGCTAATCAGGCCCCTATTATGCTTTGGGGGGAGCCCTGGTGCTACATGCTTAAAGTTTTCATTCAGTTGTAAGTACCCTGATGCCTTTTGGACCTTGGGATCAGATCAAAAGAGTTTTGGAGATCAGGTACCAAGGAAATGAGGACAGTTTGGCTGCCTCAAATGATAAGGGGCTCTTTGCATAACTTTTCTTCCCCTTAGCCAAAGCTGTGTAGCCTCTTGGGGTTGGGAGGAGAAATGTGAAATCTCAGAGTTCATCTTCCCGTAGAAGAGAGCCAGTAATTTATGTGCAATGATGAAAGGTGGCAGCAGTAGCTTTGGGGGAAGGGAGGAGGATATGGCACTTCTCCAACCCCGGAAAACATTGTTTTTGAGAACTGCTGATAAAATATGGGCATGTTATTACTTTTGTTTGGGAGACTGTGTTCTTTCTGGTGCCTGTCTTGGCTCTACTCCGGGGGTGCAGACCTAGGAGGATGAGCAGACCAGCTTTGAGGTTGACCTATTTCTTTTCTTTGTCTGCCTTCCGTAAATACCAGCCCCCAGGAAGACATTAAGCAGCCTTAAGCTTAAATTTATACTCCCTCTTCCACACTTGGCTCACTTGCCTTAGATTGAAGACCAGGAAAGGAAAAGAAGGGAAGTTCCTGGCTTCATTCCTCCCCTAGGCCTCCTCCACTTTGATTTTAACAAACCCAAAAAGATTTTCTCCACAACATTCATTTGCAGGAAAGGAGTATTTTCCCATTTGCTCCTTCAAACAGCCCAGCTTTCCTTGTCTAAGTGTAGGGATTAGCCTTCATTTAGTCAACCATGATCTGTCCTTTAATTCTCTGAAGTCCCAGCTCAGTATAAAAAATAAAAAAGTCGGGTTTGGCTGGGGGTGCAGGTAGTGAGGACTTTGTTGATACCTCCCCTTGGGACCTCCCAGCTGGCACTGTTTTGGGGTATGTGCTTTCCTATTTCTTGCCTTCAGGAATCACTCTGTGCCTTCTCCACAGAGGAGGATTGGGCTTCCTCTCCCCAGCTTTGCCAGTAACTAACTGCTCTTGAACAATGTCAACAGGGGCAGCTATTCATATTTCTGATCATCCCTTTCTCCCAGTGGCATCCCATGCATGGCCCTTACCTAGAGTCTAGGGGAAAAAGAATATGAGGAGAATATCTGATATTCTATACACCAGTGGCAGCTGTCCCAGGGCCTGCTCCTCTTCCCTAGTCTGTCATCATCCTGGGGCGAGGGATGGTGCTTCAATCTCTGGTGCCTAAAACAAGTTTCTCTCTCTTAACACTGGCAATAACCAGTCTCCATACCACTGTTGCCTTTTAAACTTCTTAATAATCTCATGCTGTGTGTTCGTTGTTGATTCCAAACCAATTATCACCAGGGCTGTGTGGGTAAATACTTTTAATGGTCTATCATCTTGCTCTTTTCCAGCCTACTCTTGTGTATGTATGATGCTAATTTCTTGTTTTTCAGTTTCTTCCTGCTCCTTTTGTATCTTCTTTCTTGTTTTTCCCCCTACCTTTTGTCTGGGTGTTTTGGGGCTCTTCCCCCTCCTTTTGTACAAAGATTAGTTTCAATGTAGTCTGTAGCTCCTTTGTAAACCAATTAAAAAAAGTTTTTTTTAATAAAAAAAAGCCATGTCTCTGGTGTATTGAGAGGGTGGGGAATGGGGAGAATATGGTTACAACTTCATATTTTGAACTCTGCAAATGTTTCCAGATATACAACAGTTGTGTTCCTGAATGTGTTAATTAGTGAAGTTTACCCTACTTCAATCCCAGGTAAAGTTTCATGATCAGGTCACTGTTCCACAGCTTCCCAGAAGAGTGGAGAACTAAGGGCTGGGAGTATAGTTTAGTTTTAAAGCTCTTGCCTAACACCTGTGCCAGGTCCTGGGTTTGATCCCAGTACTCCAAAAAGCTAAAAAGGAAAACAAGGCTAGCCAAAAGAAACAGGGGCAGCCCCAACTCTTCCTCCTCCTTTTTTTTTTTTTTTAATATGGTCTTTATTTTGGAACAATTTTCTTTTCATTGGGAAAGGGTAATTTTAGTTTTACAGAACGTGGTGCACACCAATAATCCCAGCAGCTGAGGAGGCTGAGGCAGGAAGATTGCAAGTTCCAGGCTAGCCTCAGCAATTTAGTGAGACCCTATCTCAATAAAAAGCACTGGGGTTGTAGCTCAGTGGTAAAATGTCCCTGGGTTAAATCCTCAGTATTGGAAAGAATAAAAAAAATATAGAAAAATTGCAAAGGGAGTACAGAGTTTTACCCTTATCCAGTTTTCCTCCTCCTGACATTTTACCATGGTATGTTGTCAAAACTTAGATGCTAACATTGGTACATTATGTGAACTGAACTTCTTACTATGGGTTTCATTAGTTTTTCCACTGATACTCTCTTTCTATTCCAGGATCCATTCTAGGGTAACACATTGCATTTACTTATCACATATCCTTTGTATCCTCTGTGACAGTCCTTCCTTGTTTTTCATAACTTGGTCTGTCTTGAGGAATATTGGCCAGATAGCCTATATGTAGCCCCCAATCTGGGTTTGTCTGATGTTTTGCTCATTGTTAGCTTATGGGGGTTGGTTTGTTTTAGTTGTTGATGGACACAATAGCTATTTTTTTATGTGGTGCTGAGGATTAAACCTAGTGTTTCACATGTGCTAGGCAAGTGCTCTATCACTGAGCCACAATCCCAGCCCCAGCTTATGGTTTTTGAATGAATACCACAGGTAAAATACCATTCTCATAACACAATGATAGCGTCTATGGTATGCAAGTAACATTATCAATGTTAATATTTGCCAGATTTCTGCATGATAAAGTTAACTTTTTTCTCTGCCTACTCTTAGTAAGTGAATCACTAAGACTAGCCCAACTTGAATGGGTTGGTGGAAATTAAGCTTTACCTCAGAGGGGGCATAATCTGTATCTGTTATTTGGAATTCTGTAAGGAATTTTCATCTTCTTTTATTAGACCATCATTTATATTAGTGTGGATTCATGTATATTTATCTTATACTTGGATTATAATTTAATACTACATTACTTAATTTCTCAATTAACCCAACTTTGGCCTCTGGGAATTCATGTTGATCATATTTTTTTGTAAACAATTTGTTTTTTTTTTTAATTTTATTGCTTTTTTGGGGGGGCACTGGGGATTGAATTGAAGGTTTTTTTACCACTGAGCTACATTCCCTTTCCTTTTTATTTTTTTGTACCAGGGATTGAACCCAGGGGCACTTAACCACTAAGCCTCATCCTCAATCCTTTTTTATATTTTATTTATAGAGACAGGGCCTCACTAACTTGCTGAGGTTGGCTTTGAATTTGGGATTCTCATGCCTCATCCTACAGAGTTGTTGAGATTACAGGTGTGTGCCACATTGCCTGCCACTTTATTGCTTTTAGATACATAAGATGCTTCAGGCTTATCTTGTATTTTTCCTGCCCCTGCCTTCTGATCACCTAATCCTCTAAGGTTCCTTGTATTGGAGAATGTCATTTGGAAACCAAGATCTAGACCTGGTATACTTTGCATTTCTTGTACCCTGTATTGTTTAAATCTGGTCTCTGGTCCCTTCTGAATTGAAGTTAGAAATTCTGACAACTTTCCCAATTTTCCATCAGGCTCTAGTTTTACTTTCTAAGAAATGTGTTGTTATATTACCTAACAAATATTTGGTCAATTGTTAAACTGTTGTTTACCAGGATTCTCAGTTAATTTTCTTATTCTACTATTTGTGTCTTCTTTGTCAGCACTCAACCATGGGTAAACCCAGCCATTTGCTTTCCTTATATGACATTTTAATACTTGACTTTATTGGGGGTTCACTTGTCTGTTTTGGAGTGTGTATTTATGGGTTTGGTTTTGCAGCCTTAGTTAGATGAGAGCTCATAATAGTTGTCTTATCTATTCATTTAGTAAACATCTATTGATCCTTTACTATGTGTGAGGTACTAAGTTAGGTTAAAAGTATTAATAAAAAAAAACTTAAGGAGGTCCTTGTCATCAAGGATTTCATAGTTTGGCAAGTAAGACAGACACTATTGATTGCTAGTTTTTGGATCCTGACCTAATTTATATTAGATGATTTGCCTCTTAGTTCATTGAGGAAATGGAAGCATTTCTTCAAACTTTCCTATCCTTCTCATTAAAAACATCTGTATTTTCACTAATTTAACCTTTTTCTCTCTTCCTAGTAGAGAAGTGTTATTTTTCCTTTGCAAGACCAGCCCTGCTTGTCAACTTGTGCTGTCAACCTCATTTCTTTGACTTTTTGTTCTTTGTTTCAATGATACCTTTTTCCTTTTCAAGCTATCCTTTGGTTTCCTTTTGTCATCCTCTTATGCATGTTCCATTTTGAAAAACTTCTGCTTATTCTTCCAGCTACTGATTTAGTTCTTTTATTTTTCAGTTAGCAAAATCAGTTTACACTCATTTTCCTCTTTATTCATCCTCAGGCCACTTTGTTAGCACCAATTACTTAACCAGAATTTTTCTCATTAACATCAGGACCTGATGGCAGCTCCAGTGATCTTTCAATTATCAGCCTCTTTATGACTACTGCACCTTAAAGCTTTTTGTCACATAGAGTGTGACACTGATACTGTTCTTGATTTTCTTTCAATATGTCTGAATATTCTTTTTAGTCTCTTTAATAGTCACTTTTGCCTCTGTCCCTTAAATGTTGATGTTTCCTGTCTTATGTTCTTTCTTTTTTATTTTGTTTTATTTTTTTGTAGTTGTTACGGACAGCATACCTTTATTTTATTTGTTTATTTTCATGCAGTGCTAAGAAACCAGTGCCTCACACATGCTATGCCAGCACTCTGCCACTGAGCTACAGCCTCAGCCCCTTTATCTTTCTCATTGAAAGAGTCTTATCCACTTTTTTTTTTTTTTTTGGTAGTTGAACACAAAACCTTTATTTTATTTGTTTATTTTTATGTGGTGCTGAGGATCGAACCCAGGGCCTTGCATGCGGTAGAGCAGTGCAGCGCTCTACCTGAGTGCTCTACTGCTGAACCACAACCCAAGCCCAAGTCTTATCCACTCTTTAGTTTTAACATACATGTTGTCGACTCCCAAATCTCAAGCCCTGACTTTGTCTTGACCTGAAAACCTACTTATTGGACAATTTTATCTAAACATCCTGCAGATGAACTTGGTGTATTAGAAGGGGAAATAATCCTTTGTATTCTGCATCTCCCTTAACAATATTACCTGCCCCTTAATTACTCATGCTTGAAACTTCAGAATCATCTTTTAGTTTTCCCTTTCGTCTACCCATATGCAATTAATTGCTAGTCCTAGGAGTCAATTTTACCTCTATAGTGTTTTTTGTTGTTTCATGTTTGTTTTGTTTGCGTATTGCTACAATCCCAGCTCTCTTTTATTTTATTTTTTTTAGAGAGAGAGAATCTTTTTATAATATTTATTTTTTAGTTTTCGGCGGACACAACATCTTTGTTTGTATGTGGTGCTGAGGATCGAACCCGGGCTGCACGCATGCCAGGCAAGCGCGCCACTGCTTGAGCCACATCCCCAGCCCTTTATTTTTTTATCTTGAGACAAATACTCACTAAATTGCCAAGATTGGCCTGGAATTTAATTCTGCCTAACTGGGTGCACCCAGTCAGTGCTCACTCTGGTTACTGGTTACGTCTTTTTTTTTTTTTTTTTTTTAAGAGAGAATTTTTATGAGAGAGAGATCTTTCTTTTTAGAGAGAGAAAAAGAGAATTTTAATATTTTTAGTTCTCGGCGGACACAACATCTTTGTTGGTATGTGGTGCTGAGGATTGAACCCAGGCCGCACGCATTCCAGGCGAGCATGCTACCGCTTGAGCCACATCCCCAGCCCCTGGTTATGTCTTATAACTGATCTCCATAAGCCCCAGTCATTCATCTTCCACATTGCCACAAGGCCCCTGCCTAAAATCCTTTGCTTTTAGTAGAAGTCTAAGCTCCTTGTTATAAAATTGAAAACCTTTCCAATCTGGTCCCAGTATATATCTATGTTGATTTACTGCCTCAAATCTCATTGCTTTCTTGTCACTAAATATACATGCTTGTGTATGTTTGGCACCAGGGATCTAACTTGGGGCACTTTACCACTGAACTATATCCTTGGCCCTGTAAGATAGAGTCTTGGAAAGTTGCTGAGACGGGCCTCAAACTTGTGATCTTCCTGTCTGAGCCTCCTGGGATTACAGGGGTGCAGCACCATGACCAGCATGCTTTGTGTTTATATATCTACCTTTTTAAAAAAAAAATTTAAAAAATTTTTAGTTGTAGGTGGACACAATACCTTTATTTCATTTTTATATGGTGTAAGGATCAAACCCAGTGCCTCACACTTGCTAGGCGAGCACTCTACCACTGAGTCACAACCCCAGCCCTTTACTCCTACTCTTTGCTTTAAACAACCACTCTCTTAAAATCATTATGTTGACCTTTTTTTTTTTTTTTTTTTTTTTTGGTGCTGGGGATTGAACCCAGGGCTTTGGGCTTGTGAGACAAGCACTCTAGCAACTGAGCTATACCCCTTACCCCTTTGTTGACCTTTAAGATGATTTAAATGTCCCTTTCTCTGAAACCCTCTTGGCATCTTTCTTACTTTATCTTCTATGTCTTAGGCATAATTACTTGATCTTTCTTCTTGTAAACAGTTTTGGGGCATATCTCTAGTGTGACACGTAATTTTCTGGCTTCTTATTGATATAGCTGCTTGACTTTCTAGACTATGAATTCCTGAAGGGCAGGAATAATTTCTGTCTGAAATTATTAGGCCCAGCACCTAACAAACCTTTTCTAGACTGAAATCCATAGCTACCTGCTGAATTAAATAAAGGAACAGCTTACTTTGTAGTCAATAGGATCAAAGGTAAATAATTGGGGGGCTGGGGGTGTGGCTCAGTGGAAGCACACTTGCCTAGCATGTGTGAGGCACTGGGTTCAATTCTCAGCACCACATAAAAATAAATAAAATAAAGGTCTATCAACAACTAAAAAAAATAAAAATAAATTATTGGATCATTGCTGACTTGAATCAGGGAGCCCTAATGAAAGTGATTATGTAGAGGCTGGGGTTGTAGCTCAGTTGTGGAGCACTTGCACATGTGAGGTACTGGGTTCCATCCTCAGCAACACATAAAAATAAATAAATAAAATAAAGGTATTGTGTCCATCTGAAACTTAAAAAAATATGTTTTAAAAAGTTTGGTGGGATCTATAAAGTCTTGACTCCTATGTGGTAGTCCTTTAAGACCTTCCTAATTCCTCAGTTAGACTATTGCCACCACTACCATCCTACCTCTTTTTTTCTTTTCCACAGTACTGGTGATTGAACGTAGGACCTCCTGAGTGCTAAGCAAGGATTTGACAACTGAGTATGTTCCCAGCCCTTTTATTTTATTTTTTTAATTGTGGTACTAGGGATTGAACCCAGGGCCTTGCTCATGCTAGGCAAGCACTCAACCACTGAACTACATTCACATTCTGTTTATAAATTTTTATTTTTCGACAGCGTCTCACTAAGTTGCCCAGGCTAACCTCAAACTTGTTATCCTTCTGCCTTAGCCTCCCAAGTGATTGGGCTTATAGGCATGTGTTACTACACCTAGCAGATTATTACACTTTTTATTTTTGTCTCAACTCTTAAAACCTAACTACCCAGAGCAGGTGTAATTCCCGTCAACCTGATCGATTGTTTCTTCCTTAGGAGTAGTTATTTAAAGCTTTCACTGAGGAGACTACCTTTTTGTCTCAACCTTACCCTGTCTCACTCTGAGGAGACAGCCTCCTGAGACATACCAGACAAAAGAAGTTATTTGATCTTCAACTCCCACCCCCACCTTAGACTTATCTCATCTTGGAGCAGCTGAAGGAAGATAGCTGGAACTGAGCACAACATTTCATGGACTTCACTGGCACAGCCCCACAGGCTCTTAGAAGGGCCCAAGAAAGGATGAGTAGCTGTCTCTAGTCCTAGTCGTTCTACCAGCTTCTATTACACAATCATTGGAGCTTTTACTCCCCCTCCTGAAAGGCCTCAGCATGCTCAGAGAGTACTCATACACTTACCACCACCCCACCCCTTCCCATCTAGCCAGTTTATTCTGACAAGCTTTCCAGGAAGCCACTAGGGGGCAGAAAGCTTGAAAAATAGGGAACCAATCCCCTCTGACTAAATCTAATGGGACCCAGCTGCTTGTAGTTGTGGAAATAATTACCTATGACTGTGGATACTTTGGGGAAGAATCTGGTGGAGTTGGGCTTCTGTCTGTTGCAACACAAGCCATTGACCTTCTTCCAGCTCCTGCTGACATTCTCTTTACATACCCTATATTCTCCCTTCATATTTTATATTTGTAGAACTTAATACATATAGGAGGTGTACTGTGTTTATTAATCATCAGAGAAGTTACTTTCTGCCTTCTTGCCACAGCGCAGACTTTGTCCTATGTCTGCTGTCCTCTGGTGGTGATAGTTTGAACTGTACCTACCTTCTAATTAGTGGTCTGCTGGCAGATAATGCTGGATATTTTTTCAGTAATCCAAATTCAAATTTTGAAGTATGCATTTAATGGAAAATTTTTTCATTGCTGAATTTTGTATTCATTTTTAGACAGCATTACATAATACAAAGAATAGAACCTGGTCTTTTGAGTCAGAATTGCCTAGGTTCATATCACAGTTCTGCTGTTTTCTACTGACCTTGGGCAACTTACCTAAACTGAATTTTCTTGTTTATAGAGTGGAGATATAATAAACATCTCAGCGGGGGAATTAGATGATTGTAAAATGCATAGCCCCAACTACCCTAGCACATAGTAGGTGCTCAATAAAAAGTTGTAATTGCTTCAATAATGGTAATTTGCTCAGTGTGTGAATCCATGTGATTTTTGTTTCTTTCTTTGTTTTGTAGTGCTGGGGATTGAACCCACAACCTCACATATGCTAGGCAAGTGCTCTACTACTAAGTTATATCCCCAGCTGTTTTATTATTATGGTAAAATACACATAAAAAATTAACCATTGTAACTATTTTCAGTGTCATTTTTTTTAACTCTGAAAAATTTTATGTACTTTCTGACCCATGAGTTTGAAAAATGAGGTAAAATCTAGTATGGGGTATAAGGCCTCCCTCTGCCCAGGAAGCTGTAGATTTGAGCCCTGAATACATGAGTTACAGGGGATCTTGGGCAAAGCTAAATGGCTCTAGGTATTTGACCTTGCTTTGATTTCTAGCCTGAGAAAGGCTGACTGGATCCTGCACCTTCTTCCAAGGTCAGCAAAGGGCAGAGATTTGTAGTTAGGTATCACTGGATTCTCAGCTGGGCCTCCAAATCCCCCTCCTCCTGCTCTTCAGAGAAAATAGGAGGTGGCTAAAGAGAGGAGGATATGAGATTGGTTCTCTGCTCCTCCCTTTCTTTCCCTGTTTTCCTCATACCCACTCTCTCCCCCACAGCAGCCTTCTCCCCCACAGCGAGACTGGGATAGGACAGAGGGGGTGGAGTTGGGGACTCAAGGCTTGGAAGCTCCATAGTGCCCTGTATCTGAAGGGAGCTTTGCTCTGGGGCAGCTGTGCTGGCTTATGCTGTCCTCCTCCTGCTGCTGGCATCCTTCAACAAGATGCTGGGGAGATTGGGACTTTGGGCATTGCTTCCTACAGCTGTACAAGGTGAGTGTCTATAGGGAGGGGCAGGATCTTTCCACCCACTCAGTGAGCAAAAAGGACTCTTGAAGCAGAAGCCATCACTTTGGAAGAGTGGTGAGTGGGCTGGTTGAGTGAGGGTGAAGGGTAGTCATGTGTCCCTGTGGTGGCATCAGGTTCCAGGCCTCTGCTGACCTGGGTTTCCCCTGTGGCTTTGCTGACCCTGGGAAATGAAAATCATGTTTTGTGTATCCTTTTGCCCCTACATTCACACCCGTCTTGAATCCTTCCCTTTCCCCATCCTGGGTTTCAGCACCACCAAACAGGAGGACCTGTGTGTTCTTTGAGGCCCCTGGAGTGCGGGGAAGCACAAAGACACTGGGGGAGCTGCTAGATGCAGGACCAGGGCCTCCCAGGGTTATTCGCTGCCTCTACAGTCACTGCTGCTTTGGGATCTGGAACCTGACCCAAGGCCGGGCCCAGGTGGAAATGCAAGGTGAATGGCAAAGTATATGGCAAGTGATAGTTAGGGTGGGAGACAGGAATGTCCTGGGGGAGAAGGGGAGAGATGGAAATATGTGGAGGAAAAGAAAAGCCTATGTGAGATAGAAGGATGCTTCTCGCAGAGAAGGGAGTTATCCTTTCTGATTCCAGACCCCATTTTGTCCTCTCCCTTGTTCCTTCTATTCTACTCTTCCCCTAATCCTACCCCATCAGGATGCCGAGACAGTGATGAGCCAGGCTGTGAATCCCTCCACTGTGACCTGAGTCCCCGAGCCCATCCCAGCCCTGGCTCCACTCTCTTCACCTGCTCCTGTGGCACTGACTTTTGCAATGCCAATTACAGCTATCTGCCTTCTCCAGGGAACCTGGGGGTTCCTGGCCCCCAAGGTACCCAGGCTACCCCAGGTAATTACTGGCTAGAGCCCCATCCTGAGGCCCAGGTAAGGAGGAGAGGTAGAACCAGGTCTAGTTCTCACCCTACCCCCTCCCTAAGCTTTCCTCCTCCTGGCCTTGGGAAGCTGGTTGCCCTGGTGACAGAGAGATAAGGGGGCTTGTGACTAGGATGGGGGTGGGTTGAGAAGCAAGCTCTCTTAACAGGGGAGAGGTGCAGAGAGCAGTTTGGGGCAATGTTCACCCACCTCTGTTCTTGCCTTAATGACCAGGCGAGTCCAACTGGATGGCATTGGTGCTGTTGGGGCTGCTTCTCCTCCTCCTGCTTCTACTGAGCAGCATCATCTTGGGTACTAATTTGCCCCATCTCTCCCTTATGACCAAGATACTGCCCTCAAGCTCTGAGTCTCTTGTCACCACTGACCCCACATTCCTGAGATCTCTATACACTGTCTTTCATGACCTCCACAGACAACTCCTTCCTACAAAGTCCCCTTCCCTTGTCCCCATGCCTATACACCCTGACCTTCAGGTTCTTCTCTGCAACCAGCCCTGCTACAGCGAAAAGCCTACAGAGTGCAAGGTGGGCCACAGCCAGAGCCAAACTCAGGCAGGGACTGGAGTGAGGAGCTGCCGGAGCTGCCAGAGCTATGCTTCTCCCAGGTGCCCCCTGGAGGGAGGAAGGGCTCCTCTGGGCATTCCTGGAGGTTGTACTGGGGAGAAAATCTGGCCTTGGTGTTAGTTCGGAGGCCTGCACCCAGCACAGTGTTCCCACTAGGTAATCCAAGAAGGAAGTCACGCAGTGATGTGGGCCGGAAGGCTGCAAGGAGAGCTGGTAGCCATCAAGGCCTTCCCTCCAAGGGCTGTGGCCCAGTTCCGAGCTGAAAGAGCAGTGTATGAGCTGCCAGGCCTACAGCATGACCACATTGTCCGCTTTATTACTGCTGGCCAGGGGGGCCCTGGCTCCTTGCCCTCTGGGCCCCTGCTGATACTGGAATTGCATCCCAAGGTGAGGACTAAGGAGTGTGTGTGTGTGTGTGTGTGTGTGTGTGTGTGTGTGTGTGTGTGTGTGAGTGTGTAGTTGGGGGAGATTGCATGGCAGGGGGCTGGCTATATACACTTATTCTTCTGCTTTAGATTTTCTCTTCCTTAAAGCAATTAAAAAAAAAAAAAACTGGGGATTGAACAGTACTTTACCACTGAGCTATATCCCCAAACCTTTTTATTTTTTTATTTTGAGACAGGATCTCATTAAATTGCTTAGGGTCTTGCTAAATTGAAGAGGCTTGCCTCAAACTTGCGATCCTCCTGCCTCAGCCTTCACTAGGATTACAGTCATACACCAACATGTGTGGCTTGTCTTTTTCTTTTTTATTACACAAGTAATGCACACTTTTTTTTTTTTTCTCTCCCTATGTTCCCCAGGCTGGCCCTGAACTCTTGGGCACAGTGATTTTCCTGTCTCAATGCCCAAGTAGCTGGGACTGCAGGTGTATACCACCCACCTGGCTCATGTTAATATTTTTAACCCTTAAAATATAGATAAGGGAAGGGAGAAACCAAACAGTTAATATTCCCAACCTTAAAGAAAACCATTGTCGGGCTGGGGGTGTGGCTCAAGTGGTAGCAGCACACTCGCCTGGCATGCGTGCAGCCCAGGTTCGATCCTCAGCACCACATACAAACAAAGATGTTGTGTCCGCCGAGAACTAAAAAATAAATATTAAAATCCTCTCTCTCTTTCTCTCTCTCTCTCTCTCTCTCTCTTAAAAAAAAGAAAAAAGAAAAAAAAAAGAAAACCATTGTTAAAGAAATAGCTCACCCAATACAGTGGCAAAAACTTGTAATCCCAGCCAGGTGGGAAGCTGAGGCAGGGGGATCACAAATTGGAGGCCAGCCTGGGCGATTTAGCAAGACCCCGTCTTAAAATAAAAAATAAAAAGGGCTGGGGCTATAGCAAAGTGGTAAAGTGCTACTGGGTTCAATCCCCAGTATGGTGGGGATGGGGGTGGATAAAAAGACTGGAGGTATAAGTGTCATATGTCAAATGTATTAAAATCTAAAAGGGAGGGCCCTGAGGTGGAGAACAATGAGTTGCAGGATAAAGAGAGGAAGTAGGCAGAGGCCAGAGCACACTGGGCCTTGTCAGTTTACTAAAGGTTGGGATTGTTTTTTTTTTGTTTCTATAGCATTTCCCATCTAATAGGCATTGTATTAAGCACTTTAGACACATTTTCATACTTAATATTCACATACTATGAGGTAGGAATTACTATCCACAGAGGCTCAGGAAAGAAAGTCATTTTACCAGGATCGGTGTGACTCTAGAGTTGCTTTTCTCCTGTTCACCCCAACAGCAGGACTCTTCCACCTGTGTGTAAGAGCTCCATGACCCAAGTCCTTTTCCTCTTGTAGTTCAACCTCTTCAACCTGTTTCGGTGCCCAAATGCAGTAGTCCTTTCCTGGATTTTATCAGCCCCTACAGCTCCTCTATCTCTGAGATCTTGAATTCTGGAAAGTCCTCCCTTTGACCATATTCCTCCTGACCCTGCTCAAAAATCACTTTTTGTTCCTTTAACTGTGTCTGACTTCCCATAGACAGTTAGTGGTTTTTGCTTCACATCTATGACACTTTTTTTTCCCCATTGTGGTATTTATTGCATTCTATGCTTATATGTTATCATTATGTCTCACCTGTCCCTGAGCTACCTTGGTGTCTCAATACAGTTGCTGGTATACCAAAGGTGCTCAAAAATGTTTGTTGAATGGGGGGCTCTATTGCTCCTTTGCCTCCAGTTCCTTATCTGCTGCTCCTATCCACCAGGTCTACCTATCCATGTCTACAGAGACCTGACACTTCAAGCAAGGTAGTTCATGAGAGGGGCCACTGAATAACTTTCCTCTTCTCTTTGTTTCAAGTTCTCTGAGTTGGCATAAGGTGGTGGTTAATAGTGGGTGATTCGTGAGTCAGACTGCTTGGATCTGTGCCCCACTTGTCTCTCACCAACTGACCTTAAGCAAATTTACTTAACTTCCTCTAAGCTCTTCCTCTGTAAAATAGAGGTGATCAGAATACTTCCCTTGTAAGGTCATCATAAAGATTTCAGAGGCCAGTGCACATGGCCTGGGCCACAATATGCACTCAGTTATGTTGACTTGAAGTTCCTTCCTTCCTTCCTTCCTTCCTTCCTTCCTTCCTTCCTTCCTTCCTTCCTTCCTTCCTTCCTTCCTTCAGTTGTGGATAGACAGAATGCCTTTATTTTATTTGTTTATTTTTATGTGGTGCTGAGGATAGAACCCATGGCCTCACACATGCAAAGCAAGCGCTCTGCCACTGAACTACAGTCCCAACTACTGGAGTTACTATTTTTCACATCAATCTCACTGATGCTCATTCTTACTCCTCCACTGCCTGTTGTTGTCTTGGTCTGGACCTGTCAGGGTGTCTGTCTGCAGGGCAGGTTTGGAAAGAGATCTGTCAACTGATCCCTACTCTCTGGGATTTATCAGTTACCCCTCTTCTCTCTGCTTTTCCTTAGGGCTCTCTGTGCCACTACTTGACCCAGCACACCAGTGACTGGGGAAGTTCCTTGCGGATGGCACTCTCCCTGGCCCGGGGCCTGGCATTTCTGCATGAGGAACGCTGGCAGGATGGTGGGTGAACCGGCTGCCAAGGGAGTCAGGAATCACACTACTGTGTCCAATTCTCCCTTAGCTTGGAAGGGAAAGATTGAATCAAAAGAGTGAGGAAGACCCATATCTCTTCAACCTTGGATTTTCTCACAGGCCAGTATAAACCAGGTATTGCCCACCGAGATCTGAGCAGCCAGAATGTGCTCATTCGGGAAGACAGGTCATGTGCAATTGGAGATCTAGGCCTAGCCTTGGCGCTCCCTGGTTTCAGTGGGTCCCCTGCCTGGGCTCCTTCTCAATCCCAAGGCCCAGCTACCATCATGGAGGTGAGTACTATGGGTAAGGGTAAGGGACAGGATGATGGTGGTAGCATTGTGACTATCACTATGGCAATAGTGCTATGCAGCAGTGCCTGAAGTGGTAGGGACATTGCTGAGTCTATGGTGGGGAGCATTATGGTGCATGAATTAGGGATGCAATGAGGGTTGCCACAGAGATGATTCTTGGCCCTCCACATGTTGCTCTCTAGGCTGGCACCCAAAGGTACATGGCGCCAGAACTCTTGGACAAGACTCTGGACCTCCAGGACTGGGGCACAGCTCTTCGGCGAGCAGATGTTTACTCTCTGGCTCTACTTCTATGGGAGATCATGAGCCGCTGCCCCGATTTGAGCTCTGGTAAATTTCTTACTCCTGGTGCCCCACTCACCCCTTCTAGGCTTACTGACTTGGTTCCAGAAAGCTGTGACCTTCTTTCCCTGCCTTCACTACATGGGAGGCACCTCAAGGCAAGCTTACATCTATTCCTTGTACCTTCCCCCAGATGGCAGACCATCACCTTTCCAACTGGCCTATGAGGCAGAACTGGGCAACACTCCCACCACCTGTGAGCTATGGGCCTTGGTAGTAGAGGAGAGGAGGCGCCCTTATATCCCATCTACCTGGATATCCTTTGTTACAGTAAGAGGCCATTTCTAGCCAGCTGGGGACTGGGTATGGGCTTCAAGGACTTCTCTTCCAGGACCAGTCTATCTATTCCTGTCTCCTCTCATCTCTCACCACTCCCTGGTTCATGTTCCTCTGAGACTAGAAAAACTAAAGAGGTCCTCAGTTGACCCTCTTTCACCCTAAGTCTCATACACCCCATTCCATCCACAACTTTCCTGCTCAAGTCTCTCTGTACTCTCCTCCATCAATTAGCCCTGTTCCTCATTTCAGCAGACCATCCCTGACTTTGCTTCTTTTCTGGGCTCTGCTTCCAAGAAGGTGCCTCCCCTGGTATGTTGGAACCCAAAATCTAACCAGTGACTTCTTTTTTTTTTTTTTTTTTAAAGTTGCTACTTTCAGTTCATGATGGTGTGATTTTTTTTAAAGAGAGAGAGAGAGAGAGAGAGAATATTTTTAATTTTTTTTTTTTTTTTTTTTTTTTTTTTAGTATTTGGCGGACACAACATCTTTGTATGTGGTGCTGAGGATCGAACCCCAGCCACACGCATGCCAGGCGAGCGCACTACCGCTTGAGCCACATCCCCAGCCCTAACCAGTGACTTCTTGTTGTGTCTCATACATCTGTATTTCTGATGCAACCCAATAAAAGTCAGTTCTAGGTAGCCCAGTAATAGATCACATGCTTAGCATGTTCAAAACCCTGGGTTCAATACCTAGCACTGCAAAAAAAAAAAAAGGAAAGAAACAGAAAATAGGAGTGGCTGGTGCAGTGGTGCACTCCTGTAAAGCAACTTAGAAGGCTAAGGCAGAAGGGTTACAAGTTTGAGGACCACCTTGGCAATTTAGTGAGACCCTGTCTCAAAATAAATAAATATATAAAAAGGGCTGGGGGTGTAGTTCAGTGGTAAAGTGCCCAGTGAAACAACAACAAAACACAGACAAAAACAGGAGTAGTATACATTGAAGATGGAAGATGCCTTTTAACCTTGGGGTCTACTCAAGATCCCAGGGTCAAGCCTGCTTCCCCGTCATTCCTCCGAGGACCCTGGTGGACTGAGGGAGCTCTTGGAAGACTGCTGGGATGCTGATCCAGAAGCACGACTGACAGCTGAGTGTGTACAGCAGCGCCTGGCTGTCCTGGCCCATCCTCAGGAGGACCACCCCTTCCAAGAGAATTATACACACGGCTGCCTACCTCTCTGCCCAGAAGACTGTACCTCCATTCCTACCCCTGCCATTCTCCCCTGTGGCCTCAGCTGAGGGCCTGTCACTTCAGTATTCATTAAGGCCTTGATTCCAGGAATCCTTAGTTTTATCTTAGTTCTCATGTGTAAATGAGCAGTTTATGTGGAATCTATGTTCATGTAAACATAAATGTGATCATGTGCCTGTTTGGGCTGCCTCATGACTACCTTTCCCACTTGCTGAATCTGGGATTATTCTGTGGCATCTGGTTCACAGCAGTTCTGACCAGTGAATAGTGGTAGATGTGCACAGGAAAAAGAATAAAGTGAGTTTTCCAGATTTTTATCTTTGGCCTTCCACCTTTCATGTGACCCTGGGCCCTCCCTTCTCTCTCCTTTCTCCACTAGAACTTTTTTATTTATTTATTTATTTATTTATTTTTTTAGTGGTGGTATCTCACTGAGTACTGTGGTACACACCTATAATCCAGCAACTCATCTGACTGAGGCAGGAGGATTGCAAATAAGGGCTGGAGATGTAGCTCAGTGGTTAAGTTCCCCTGGGTTCAATTCCTAATACCAAAAAATAAAAAATAAAAATAAAAAAAGATAAAGGGCTGTGAATGTAGTTCAGTGTTAAAGCACCCTGGGTTCAATTCCCAGTGCCAAATGAATGAATGAATGAATGAATAGATAGATAGATAGATAGATAGATAGATAGATAGATAGATAGATAAGTGATGGATCTCCTTCTGGGCACTGGGGAAAGAAGAGTGAACACAATGAGGTCACTGTACCTGAAGGTGCTCAGTAGCCTGCAGCTCATATTGTAGGCTCTGTGTAGGGTGGTGGAGTAATAGGGAAGCCTTAAGCAGGGGACTTCATAGAGCATGGTATGCTCGAGTTGGGTCTTGCTTGAGCAGGAGTTTCCCAAGAACATGGGGCAATAGGGCATTCCTGGCCTCCATAAGGGGTAGTAGCATACAGTATACAAAGAGAACACAGGTAATTTGGATAGCAAAAATGTAAGATGCATGGTGGGGAGACAAGGGGTGGGATGCAAAGAATAGCGGGTAATGTTTTGTGAGCCCTGATAAGAAGTTCTTCCTCCATTTATTTATTTATTTATTTATTTATTTATTTATTTTTGTACCTCTTTTCCCACTTCAACCTAAGCTGAACACCACTTTCTGGATAATCTTTAAACATAATGTACACTACATCTTGCCTTTGCTTAAAAGTCCTCTTTAATTTTCCATTATAATTCTGCTAACACCATTTACAGAGGAGAAGACCAAGGGCTTAAGAAGTTCAGAAATGTGTCTAAGATCACATAGATCACACAACTTTTAGATAACAAAGCAAGGGAGCCAGGTGTGAGTCACTTCTGAGTCACTTCGATAATCCCAGTGACTCAGAAGTTGGAGGCAAAAGGATCATAAATTTGAGGCCAGCCTCAGCAATTTAGTAAGACCCTGCCCAAAATTTAAAAAAAAATTACATAGGACTGGGGATGTGGCTCAGTGCTACAGTGCTTCTGGGTTCAATCCCCAGTGCTGAAAAATAATGAATGAATAAATAAAAATAAACAAAACAACAATTAAAAAAACAAAGCAAGTCATTAAAAATGTTTTACAGGGAGTGGTGACACTTGCTTATCTATAATCCCAGTGGCTCAGGAGGCTGAGGCAGGAAGATTGCAAGTTGAAAACCAACTTCAGCAATTTAGCAACTACCTAAGCAACTCAGTAAGATCCTGTCTCTAAATTAAATGTAAAGTAGGGCTGAGTTTATGGCTCAGTGGTTAAAGCCCCTGGGTTTAATCCCCAGTAGGGGGAGGGGGGAGGGGGCTCTTAAAAGCTGGGTGCAGTGGCAAAAACATCTGTAATCCTAGCTACTTGGGAGGCTGAGGCAGGAGAATCTTGAATCTAGAAGTTCTTGGCCAACCTAAGCAATATAATGAGAACCTGTCTCAAAAAAAAATCATCTTTATGAAAACCCTGTAAAGTATGAGAAATGAATGTACAAAGGAATGTACAAACATGTTGATGAGCATAGACTATGTTAGATAAACAAATCCACCTATGTCACAAGAGAAACAGACAAGTTCCAATTGACAGACATTTTACAAAATACTTGACCAGGTACTCAAACCATCAAGGTCATCAAATACAAAAAATCTGAGAAACTATTACAACTGATTAACAAAATGATTGTATGATTCAGCTTGACATGACTGCTGACGTTTTGAGCTATAACTACTATGACTGCCTCAGTGTAATTCTAGATAACTTTTTTTGTTTTGTTTTTTCTTTTGGTACAAGGGATTGAACCAAGGGGTGCTTAACCACTGAGTCACATCCCCAACCCTTTTTAAATATTTTATTTACAGATAGGGTCTCACTGAGTTGCCTAGGGCCTTGCTAAATTGCTGAGGCTGGCTTTGAACTCCAGACCCTCCTGCCTCAGCCTCCAAGCTGTTGGGATTACAGGCATGTGCCACCATGCCTGGTTCTACCTGGTTTTTCCTGCATAGTTTTTGTTCTTTTTTTTTTTTTTTTTTTTTGGTTTGGTACTGGGGATTGAACCAAGGGGCATTTTACCACTGTGCTACATCCCCAGCCATTTTTTGAGACAGGATCTTGCTGAATTGCTTAGGGCCTTGCTAAATTGCTGAGGTTGGGTTTGAAGTTGTGATCCTCCTACCTCAGTTTCCAGAGTCTCTGGGCTTACAGGCCTGCACCACTAGCCTAGCCTCCTGCATAGTTTTCAAGCACACTATAAATAGAATTATTAGTGTGGTATGTGGAACTTTACAACCTGATCCTGGCTCTGGGAATATGTCTGACTCTTTGATATTAACTTAAGATAAATCAGGTACTCCAGCTGGAATGAGTCACTTCTATTATAAAGTTCATAGACATGTCCCATGATCCAAATTGTGGGCACCCAACTGTACATTGAGGCAGTCCTGATACACTAGGATTGGATTGTTCTGGAACACGGAAATGGAGCCAAAACTAAATAAATCTGAATAAAGCATGGAATTTCATTAATCAATATTGATTCATTGGGGCTTGGGTGTATCTTAGTGTGTCCCTAGAATGTGTGAAGTCCTGGGTTCAATCTCCAGCACCACCCCATATACTCACTGGCACAACACATGCATGAAACCAGTTTACTAATTTTCTAGCAAACATATCTTTACTCCTGTAAGATGTTTATAATAGGGGAATTGTATGGAAACTCTCTGTACTATTGTCATAATTTTTCTGAAAATCTGAGATGATTATAAAAATAAAATTCATCTAAAAACATATGGTAGTAGGCTGGGTTGTAGCTCAGTGGTAGAGTGCTTGGCTAGCATGTTGTGAGGCACTGGGTTTGATTCTCAGCACCAGCACCGCATATAAATAAATAAAATAAAGGTCCATTGACTACTAAAACAAAACAAAAAAAAATTTAAAAACAAAAACAAAAATAAAATACATGGGAGTGCTGGGTTTAGTGACATATGCCTGTAATCCCAGAGGCTGAGTTGGGAGGATTGCAAATTTAAGACCAGGCTTGGCAATTTAACAAAACTGTTAGCAATTTAGTGAGACCCTGTCTCAACATATAAAGGTTTGGGGACATAGCTCAATGATAAAATCTCCCTGGATTCAATTCCAGGTGCAAATAAACAACAACAACAACAAAAAAAAAAAAATTGGTGATGCATATCTGTAATCTCAGCAACTTTGGAGGATGAAGCAGGATGATCACATGTTGAGGCCAGCCTGGGCAACACAGCAAGACTGTGACTCAAAAGATGCAAAGGGCTGAGAATGTAGTTGCTCAGTGATAGAGTTCTCTCTGGGTTCAATTCCTAGTACCAACAAAACAAAACAACAATATCACAAAACAAAACATATGAGAGTGCAGGGCCCCATATATGTAATTCCAGCTACTTGGAAGCTGATGCAGAAGGATAGATAGCAAATTCAAGGCCATCTTGGACAATTTAGTGAGAATCTCTCAAAATAAAATTAACAAGCATAATAAAAAAGGGCTGAGGATGTAGCTCAGTACTAGAGAGCTTGTGTAGTATGTTCAAGGCCCTGGGCTTAATGTTTGTTTTGGTCAGAGAGTATGGTATGTATTATACAATTCTTCAAAATTTGAATTACCTCAGTTGAGAAATGCTTGCCTTAGAATGTGAATGATTTTTTATTTATGATCTCGGTGTGCTTAACAAGAATGAGCCTAGCTGGCAAGATGATGTAGGCCTATAACCCCAACAATTTGGGAGGCTGAGACAGGAGGATCTCAAATTCAAGGCCAGCCTCAAAAAATTAATGTGATCCTGTCGCAAATTAAAAAAGAAAACAAATTGGGACTGAGGATGTAGCTCTGTGGTAAAGTGCCCCCTTGGATTCAATCCCTGGTACAAAAATAAGTTTGTGTGTGGGGAGACTGAACAGGTTATCAGGACTGTGGCACATGCCTGTAATCCCAGTGACTCAGGAGGCTGAGGCAAGAGGATTGCAAGTTTGAGGCCAGACTCAGCAATTTAGCAAGACCTTCTCTCCCTCTCTTCCCCTCCCCCTCCCTCCACCCTGCCCTGTTGGGCTTGAAGTTGTGATCCTCTTAGAGAGAGAGAAGTGGGTGGTGGTTGGGAATGTAGCTCAGTAGTAAAATGCCCTCAGATTCAATCCCTACTTTAAAAAAAAAAAAATGAAGGATAAGAGGATAAGGCTGGGATATAGCTCAGTGATAGAGTGCTTGTTTAGTATATGTGATGTCCTGGGTTCAACCCCAAATACTGCAAAAAAAAAAAAAGAACAGTCCTTAAGTTTTGGATCTATGGTTCTATATATTTATTAGATCAAGTTTGTTGATTGTGTTGTTTAAAAAACAAACAAACAAAGAAAAGGCTATTGCAGCAATCCAGGAGAGATGATGGCTGGTTGGGAGAGAGGAAGATTGAAGTGGAAGGATTCTAGATGTATTTGGGAGACAAAAGGGATAGTGAAGTTGTCTTGGGGGTCGGTGGGAGAGAGAAAATTGAAGGAGAGGAGGCATGGTAAACTGGAGAGACGGGGGTGGGGGGCGGTGGGGGAGCTATGCAAGTGAGACAGGAAACCTGGGAGAGATTAGGATCTGTTTTTTCCCCAAGTATGTTTTTTTGCTTCACATAGTGGAGAAGAGGGAGCTGGCAATATTGGGATTTGGGGTTGGGATTCAACAGCTTCTCGTCCTTTTCTAGAGCTCTCAATATTTCTATATGATAACACTTAGCAAGATGTGGTCACATTACAATGTATTGCACCACTGATATGAACTCAGAAAACAATGACAGAACTCCTGCTCTTCCTGGCCGGGACTTTGACCCGCAACTGGCTCCGCCTTCCCCCGCTCGCCCAGCCGCCCGCCTCGCCCCAAGGGGCTCCGCCCCGCCTCGAGAGCAACCGTTTCCTCCTAGTCTGAAAGGACCGCAGCGATTGACGAGTCTGCTCTCCAATCATCATGCCGAGTGACCAATTAGGTGATAATAGAGGCGGGTGCCGAAGCATGGGATGGGGGTGACCAGGAAGTGTGAGCTGAGACTGGAGGAGGACGGATCAAGCCCAGGCGACTGTGAGAAGGTGACCCGGTATCTGGATTCTCCAATTTTCTCTTTTCCCGGGGCAGGTGTCCCTTTGCAGTTGGTAGCTCGGATCTCCATTTGCCCTTTCTTTGGGGGAAGGGGGTGTGTCAACTTATTGAAGCCTTGGAGGATCTTGAGATTCTTTCCTCTTACTTTGCCTCGGAGCAGATCCTTCTCTTAGCCTGAAGTGGGGATCTCTGCGGGGGCCTGTAAGGTTGGGTGGTTAAAGTCCTCTGCACTCAGGCCCAGAGAAAGGGTGATGGTGATCTGACAGACGCGGTTTCTCCTTCCGGAGAGTTAGACATCTCCAGGAGCGGTCGCAGGTGGTGAAGGTGAAGGTGGAGGGGCCCTGGAAATCAGATCAGGGAACTGGGAATACGGTAGATATTGGGGGCGAAGGAACGACTGAAAAGAAACATTTACGCGGGGCTACGGTGGTTTTCGAAGTGGGCGAACCTAGGCGAGGCGGGGACACGGAGGTTGGGCTCCAGCTCTAAATCGCCTTAGTATCCACCTTAGAGCCGTCATCTTTTTGCCTCTTTTCTTTCTCCTCAGGCTTGAGGAAACACCTGAATATGTGGAATCCCAGCGCCGGTAGGTGTTTGGGGGAATATCCTCTCCCAGCCCACTCACTTTCCAATGGGCCGCACAACAGGAAGTTTTCTTGTATTAACAGCCCCCCCCCCCCCCTCTGCCTGTTGGTTCACCTGCAAAAGCAAAGTTCTCCTTGGCCCACTGCTACCAAAATTTTGGCTTCCCAGAGTTCATTGTCTCTTTCTTCCCAGCCCTGCCAGGACGTTTTCCTTTTTCTCCCCAACTCACGTTTCTCTCGCTTAACCTCCCATCCCCTTGCCTTTTATTTTCCTTTAAGTACTAGGTAAGAAAGTCGATCTTTTTTCTTTTTTTTTTTTTTTTGTCAGAGGTTTTGGGTTATACTAATATTTATTTGTTCTCTGGTTCTTCCACCAGGGCACCCAGGGCCAAATCCACATCCCCCCAACTTGGGGTACCCTGGAGGTTCCAATCCTGGGTATCCACCACATCCACCACCTGTCAATCCGGCTTTTCCTCCTGGTCCCTGTCCTACTCCCCCAGGACCTCCCCAGGGGATGCCAGGTTTTCCTCCAGGTGTGTCCCCTTATCCTGTTCCACAACCAGGATATCCAGGACATCAACCCTCAGGTCCCTACCCTCCTCCATACCCACCACCCGCCCCTGGTATGCCTCCTGTGAACCCCATGGCTCCTGGCATGGTAGGCCCAGGAATGATAATGGACAAGAAGATGCGGAAGAAAATGAAGAAAGCTCATAAAAAGATGCACAAACACCACAAGCATGGCAAGGTCAGTGTCCTCTGGAGCCCTGCTAGTAAAGGGTTGTCCTTGAAAGGGACTAGGTGGGCAGTGGTTGGATGAGGGGGTTTCAGAGTCTGGATGGACTCCTGGTTGCTCTGGAAGATGATTCTTGCTTTTTGTAAAGGAATCCTACTGGTAAGAATCAGATAATCTTGAGGTTTCCGGTCCCTCCCATCTGAAAAGGGCAAAGGTGAGCCTTAGAATGAATATCAGAATCAAAAGTCCCTCTTTTCTACCTTACTCTTTCCCAGAACTTTTGCTCCCTGCCCCTCAGGTGTACACTTTAGCAAGTTGGACACACCCACTGAAGTTGTACAATGTCAATTAATTGAGTCAGCCCTTTGACAAAGCAGTGTTATATAATAATTAACAGAATAATAATCTGGTCCTAGTTCCTGGAGTTTCTTTCTCTCTGTCAGTATTCTTAGGGTGTTATGTTAATTACATAGGTGCTTTCTGTGACTCATCTCAGACAAAGCGTAGGGCTAAGGGGGTTTCATGCTTAGCTTCATGGCAAAGAATCTTCCTTCTACAGGAGTGCTAATTAGCAAGGGTAGAAGCAGCTCTGAGGACTTAGAAGGAGTAAACTAACCTGGATCCTAAAGAGGACTCAAATTACATTTTATTTGTTTGCTTTGTGGATTTGGGTCTTTTGTAGAAAAATCTGAAGAGAAGAAAAGGTGAGATTAATGAGGAAGAAATTACCCTGGAGAGATTAAAAAATGTTTTTAATGGTAGTGTTGATGGGAGTATCCCTATAAGGCACTTTCAGTAGGACTTCCCCAGCCTTCTCTCCCATCTTCCCCACTTCCTCCCTTTTGGGGCTTAGGAAAAAAGTAGATATATATGCACATGCACCTGCATATATATATTTCTACTTTCTTTTCTTAAGAGTCACAGAATCCAATTTCTTAGATTTGTAGGGACTTTGAATGCAGCTAACCAATTCGCATTTATAAGGTAGCAGCTGTTTCCTGGCTTGGTACTGTGCTTGTGCCTATAATGTATTCCTTACCTGGACATTGGCTCTGGTATGGAAAGTTGTAAACTTGCTCCAAAGACATCATATTAAGTTCTGTGCCATTATTTAGGATGACTTAATCCTTTCTGGGATGCTCACTGCTGAAGGAATTCCTTGCTTTTGTTGTTTAAAGGACAATCTGATTCAAGATTCCTGCCCTTTGAAAACTTGGGTGGTGGGGTGGGATACCAAAGAATGACCCATGCATTTATCAAAGGTCATTTGGATCTGATGCTATGTCCTTTCCCCTTGCAGCATTCCTCCTCTTCCTCCTCTTCCAGCAGTGATTCTGACTGAATACAGGGCCTGGACCCTCCCCTCAAGTCTCACCAGTTCTGCTGTCCCATCAAGCTTCAGCTGCCGTGTTGTACTGGGGGAATTTAGCCCTTGTGCCCCTCCATCCTGTCCCCACCTGAGCCTTACCCTGCTGTTCAGTCCTGACGGGCTAGGGAAAATGGGAAGAGGATTGCAATGGGCTAGCAAAGGCAGTCTTCTCACTGCTTGATAGATTTTATAGCTGAAAAGTTTAGCAGGGAAGCTGGTTTTTTGAAGATGGTGAGACCTCTGAGCTAAATGCTGAAGACAAGTTTAAGTTCTGTAAAATGTGATCTTTTAAAATTTCCTTTTAAAAGGGGGTTTGTGGAAATTTCACTATGATGAAAAACCTGTACACTTTTGTAATGATGGCACACTGGGGTGAATTAGTGGCAAATATATTTCCCAGCAGTTCTTTTATTGATTGTGCTAACAGCAAGGCTGCTGGGAAGTAGAGTCCACTTGGCTGATGATCTCTGACTGCCCTTTTGTAAGCTAATCTCTACTCCTTAACAAAATATGCTATCTCAGGTCCTACTCTCATTCTTCAACTCTGGGTCCAAATAAAACTATTTCTCCTGATCTCTGTTCACCTGTGCCATTACCTTGGCTGGGCTCAGCACATTGGACTACTTTTGCTACCCTCTGCAGTCCCTTTCAGTTTTTTCAGTTCTGTAGTAAGGGACCAGAGCATCAGCAAAGAAGACACTATACTATTGCTATGTTTCATAAGTGGGAGGAACCTTAAACTGGTTCAGTCTTAGCAGAATGAATCTTTATTGTGTTCCCTTGGATGAATGGATATAAGCCTTTAGCATGTTTTTGTACCTGGCTGCAGAGGTTTTCAACCACTAGCTATGAGAGAGAGACAGAGCCCAAATAGTCTCAATAAGATTCTTTATGGGGCTTGGGGTTGTGGCTCAGTGTTAGAGCATTTGCCTAGAACATGTGAGGCCCTGGGTTCAATTCTCAGCACCGAATATCAATAAATAAAATAAAGGTCAATTGACAACTAAAAAAATATTAAAAGAGAAAAAAAGATTCTTTATGGATGTGGCCTTACAAATCAATAATTTTATGAAACTGGGTGAAACTGATGCATGCAAAAATTGAGGGCCACTGTCTTTACTATATATATGCCATGCACAGTACTACACACTTTTTTTTTAATTAATTTCAAATTATTTATTTATTGGTACCAGAGATTGAGCCCAGGGGTGCTTAACCACTGAGTCACATCCCTAGCCCTTTTTTTTTTTTTTTTAAATTTCTTTTCCAGTTGTTGATGGACCTTTATTTTACTTATTTATTCATATGCAGTGTTAAGAATTGAACCCAGTGCCTCATACATGCCAGGTAAGCACTCTACCACTGAGCTACAACCTCAGGCTCCTTAGCCCTTTTTAAAAATACTTTATTTAGGGGCTGGGGATATAGCTTAGTCAGTAGAGTACTTGCCTTGCATGCACAAGTCCCTGGGTTCGATCTCCAGCACCACAAAATAAATAGATAAATAGGGCTGGGAACTTAGCTCAGTGGTAAAGCACTTCCGGGTTTAATCCCTGCTATACCTCCTCACCAAAAAAATCTTAAAAAAAAAAAATTGGGGGGCTGGGGTTGTGGTTCAGAGGTAGTGCATTTGCCTGACATGCATGAGGGCACTGGGTTCAATCCTTGGCACCACATTAAAAAAAAAAAAATAGAGATATTGTGTCCACGTATAACTAAAACATAAACATTTATTTTTTATTTTTTTATTTAGAGACAGGGCCTTGCTAAGTTGCTGACTGGCTTTGAACTTGTGATCCTCCTACCTCAGCTTCCGGAGCCACTGGGATTAAATGTGTAATACACTGGGTATTTAAAGATAAATTGAGTGGAAGAAGAGGCATTTAAGAAAAGTAATTAATAAAGATAAATGCCAGATGTATGGTGTATACTATACTTAGGAGGCTGAGGCAGGAGGAATGCAAGTTTGAGGTTAGCCTTGGCAACTTAGCAGGATCGTGTCTCAAAATAATAAAAATGAATTAGCTCAGAAATAGAGTGCCCCTGGGCTCAATTCCTAGAGTACCAGAGGGATAAAAACATTGAAATAATTATCATTGGGAGGGGAGAGGAGTCAAAGATGACATCACAAAAAAAAAAAAAAGGGGACATATGAACTATCTCTTGGGACTTGAGAGGGTAGAAAAGATAAAACGATGAATTTACCATGTGGAGGGTAAAGAGCTAGGAATAGCCTGTGCTTAGTGTAGAGTCATAAAGCTCCATGGCATGTTGGGAATCACAAGTATCCCAGCGGGATTAGACTGATATTCTGGAAAGTTTACTGAGGAAAATACTGTGTTGTAGGTGATAAGCTACAAAGAGGAATAAGTCAGTCACTGCCTTTCATGACCCGCGAGATCTAATAGAGCTGATGGAGACATGAATAGAATGAAAATACTGAACAAGGAAAGCAATGGAGACAGGGAATTAAGCAGTGAGGGAGCAAAGGGAGGAGTGACAGTCTGACTGGAAAAATGAACTAGGGCTGGTTTGGGACTCCAGATGACAGGAGTTTCCTAGTTCCTAGTAAATATCAGTAACCATTTACAAAGCATTTCTGATGTGCCACGCACTCGGTGCTTTTCTTTATAACTTCTGTAAATATTCATGGCAACTGTGAATTTGGTATTATTGTTTCTATTTTTGTATATTAGGCAAGCTGAAGTACTTAATAACTGCCCAGCATGGTGGCACATGCCTTTAATCTCAACAACTTGCAAGGCTGAGGCAGGAGGATTGCAAGTTCCAGGCCAGCTTATGCAACTTAGTGAGATAAAGAAATAAAAAGGTTGGGGACCTAGCTCAGTGAAAAAGTGTGCCTGGGTTCAATCTCCAGCACAATAAAAATAAAAAAGGACTGAGAATGTAGCTCAGTGGTAAAAACCCCTGGATTTCATCCCCAGTGTTGCCTCCCACCTTGGAAAATAAAATTAGATAACTTGTTCAAGATCAGGTGGTAGTAATGGTTCAGGTGGATTAGAGCTCAAGCAGTGTGGCTCTTGAGTGTGGACTTTTAACCTAATGAGTTTAGGCAGAATAAGGAGCTTCACAAAGTCACAGAGTTGTAAGAAGGTGTAGAATGAAGTTCAGTAGCTTCCACACCCATGTTACTGCATAGGCACTTGCCAGAAGGAATGTGGCTGGAGGAGTGGACTTGAGGGATGTCTTAGAGGTGGAACAACCAGCCTGGAACCGAGTGCTGTTCTTGAAGAAGCAGAGGGAGGGAATGTTCTGTTGGCTGTATCTATAGCTTGTTCCTGCAGAGAGTTATGTAAAAGATGTTTGAGATGTTCCTGTATTTTATAGCGAGGTTTTAATTTTATTAGAACATCCAAAGCCAAGACTCACTTTTCCATTGTCCTGGAATGGGGGCCATTCTAAGATTATAAAGTTTTTTTCAGGGCTGGGGATAAAACTGAGTTGTAGAGCACTTGCCTAGCATGTGTGAGGCCTGGGTTCTATCCCCAGTACCACCCACCAATTTTTTTTTTTCCTTACTCAATGTTTTCCTTTATCAATTCTTTCTTCCTTTTTTTTTTTTTTTTTTGGTACCAGGGATTGAACTCAGGGGCACTTAACTACTGAACCACATCCGCAGCCCTTTTCTTTCTTTTTTTTTTTCTTTTTTTCGGATTGGGGATTGAACCCAGGGCCTTGTGCATGTGAGGCAAGCACTCTACTACCAGAGCTATATCCCCAGCCCCCACAGCCCTTTTCTATATTTTAAGACAGGGTATTACTAAGTTGCTTAGAGTCTTGCTGACTTGCTGAGGCTGGCTTGGAACTCACCATCTTCCTGACTCAGCCTCCAGAGCCACTAGGATTACAGGCATGTGCCCACCATGCCCAGGTTCAACTCCTTTTTTGAGAAGAAGGGAGATGTGGGCCTGAGAGGATTGTAAATTGAAGAGAAACAGACATTGATAAATAAACCAGAAATAAAGGAGAGACAGTGAGAGGGAAATGGGGGGAGAAAATACAAAGAGAAATACAGAGGGGCTGGGGGTATAGGTCAGTCATAGAGTATTCACCTAGCAGGCACAAAGCCCTGGGATCAGTCCCTGGCACCATGCAAAATAAATAAGAAATAAAGAAATTGGGAAGAAAATTAACTAACCCTCTTTTCCCTATTTCTAACTGGGGAAAATGCATCTCCCCTTCCTGGCATTTTTTCCCCCCACTGGAGATTGAGCCCAGGACCCTGTCCATGTTAGGCACATGTTTTCCCACTGACCTACACTTTCAGCCCTACAATTTGATATGTATGTATGTATTTGGTATGGGGGATTGAGCCCAGGGGTACTCTATCACTGATCAGCTACATCCCCAGCCCTTTGTATATTTTGAAGCTGGCCTCAGCTTCCAAAATTTCTGGGATTACAGGTATGCATCACTACACCTGGTCCTACACCTTTTATATATATATACTGGGAATTGAACCCAGGGCTGTTTACCATTGAACTATGTTTTTGCCCTTTTTATTTTGAGACTGGGTCTCACCAAATTGCTTAGGGCCCTGATAAATTGCTGAAGCAAGCCTGGAACTTGCAGTCCTCCTGCTTCAGTCTCCCAAGTTGCTGGAATTACAGGTGTGTGCCACCATGCCCTTTTTGTTTTATTTTTGAGACAGGGTCCCGCTAAGTTGCTGAGGCTAGCTTTGAACTTGCATTTCTCCTGTCTCAGCCTCCCTAGCCCATTGGATTACAGGTGTGCATCATCGTGCCTGGCCTTGCAACATTTTTTTTTTTAATATTCTTTTTTAGTTGTCGATGGACACAATACCTTTATTTTATTTATTTATTTTTATGTGGTGCTGAGGATTGAACCCACTGCCTCACATGTGCGAGGCAAGCGCTCTGCCACTGAGCCACAACCCCGGCCCTGCCCTGCAACATTTTTAATAGGATGTTTGGTGAAAAAAAATCATCTCATTCCAGATTCCCACAAGACAACCCTGACTACCAGATTCTTTTTTAAACCTCTAGAGCTAGTTATTGTATGCATAGTCAAATCTTCTCTCTTTATTTCTACCTTACATTGTTCCTATCATTCCATTCTTCTCCCGTTTTATATCAAATGAGAGCATATTATTGGTTCTCATTTGTACCTGAGTTGGTTTGTCTGTTTATGTATGTGTATTATATATGTGTGTGTATATTTTCATATGATTATAGGTGCTCATTACTATGCCTGGCCATTTTGTCTTAAATACACTTAACTGCTATAGTGCATAGAGCTTTAAAAATTGCACTGGGGGCTGGGGATGTGGTCAAGCAGTAGCGTGCTCGCCTGGCATGCGTGCGGCCCGGGTTCGATCCTCAGCACCACATACAAACAAAGATGTTGTGTTTGCTGAAAACTAAAAAAATAAATACTAAAAAAAAAAAAATTTGCACTGGGCCGGGCATGGTGGCTCACACTGTAATCCCAGTGGCTCAGGAGGCCGAGGCAGGAGGATCACGAGTTCAAAGCCAGCCTCAGCAGTTGTGAGGCTCTAAGCAACTCG
Organism: Ictidomys tridecemlineatus; assembly: GCF_052094955.1. Lineage (NCBI taxonomy): Eukaryota > Metazoa > Chordata > Mammalia > Rodentia > Sciuridae > Ictidomys > Ictidomys tridecemlineatus. The sequence continues at coordinate 61,722,322 of NC_135482.1, read as the reverse complement.
GTGAGACCCTGTCTCTAAATAAAAATTCAAAATAGGGCTGGGGATGTGGTTCAGTGTCTAAGTGCCTCTGAGTTCAATCCCCAGTACCAATTAAATAAATAAATAAATAAATAAATAAAATTACCCTGGGCACAGTGGTGCACACCTGTAATCTCAGTGACTTGGAAGGCTGAGGCAGGATGATCTTAAGTTCAAAGCCAGCTTCAGCAACAAAATGAGACCCTGTCTCAAAATTAAAAAAAAAAAAAAAAAAAAAAGGGATGGGGATGGTGCTTAAGTGCCACTGGGTTCAATCCTAGGTACCAAAAAACTGGAAAACCATGTTATATCTGATTTTGAGAGCAATATCTGATTCTGGAGGGACTACTCTGTTAAATATTAGGCATTTAATAAAGATTCAGATTTCAAACTGAAACTCTGGCAAGAGTGGGCCTGTATTCCTTAAGACAGGAATTCTGTAGAACCAGTCCTGACTCTAGTCCTTCCTGTAGTCCTTCCCATGCCCTAGTGAGTTCTTTCTCCCAATTAGTTGCTTGCTGGTCTCCTGAGAACATTAGTTTTGCATCCTCTGCTTTGTTGGTCAGTACAAGTCTCCAAAGATGGTGGTTCTCAAATGTTTTTATTTTATTTTTGGGGAGCTACACCCTCATCCTCCTATCTCTCTCTTTCAAAGATGGCTGCAACTCTTGGCCAGCTCAATATAGCATTTGATCTTTGTTTTATGCCATCCCAGCCATATTATAGATGATTCTATAATAATGTTTTAATAATGATTCTATAATAATCACTTTCACCATTTGTCTCAGAGCCTCAGGAGTATATATGATTCAACTGCAAAATCTTGAGATTGTTCTGACTTTCAACTCAGTTCACACAGTAAATCTGCTCTTTGGTTTGCTTTTTTTCCTGAGTGTCCTGACATTTTCCTACTTCTTTCCTTTCAGTACTTGGTCTGTCTTTCATCTTTGCCAAATGATAAACTTATTTTTCTGTTTTAATTGTGCTTAATATCCAGTACCTCCTTTGGGGGTTGGGAGGAAAGACATTTTAGTCCTCAAGAATTATTTTCCACTTTAGGAAGTGATCTCTTTTCAGAAGACTCCACTAATTTGGGGCTACCCAATAAAACTTGGCTGATATTGAAACCAGAATCGATGCTCAAATTACTTGAACAAGGTTTAATAGTAGTCCAGTATTTGCTGTCTCAGGGGTACTTTATTACTGAGACACATCTCTCTAGTCATTTTTATTTTTTATTTTGAGACAAGGTCTCACTAAGTTGCTTAGGGTCATGGTAAGTAGCTGAGGCTGGACTCAAACTTGTGATCTTTCTGCTTCGGTCTCCTGAGTCAAGGGGATTTACAGGCATGATTCGCTGTGCCTGGCTGTTTTTTTTTTTTTTAACTTTTTAATGTGGAAATTTATAGATAGAAAGATAGAGAAAATATTTTAATAAACTCCTACATTCCCTAGGTAAACACTAGTTTAGTAATTATCAATATTTTGCCAACTTGTTCTATTTCACATAATTTTTTCTAGGTTTTATTAGAAAACAAGAAAGACTTTATCATCTATAGGGGGGCATGGTGGAGCATGTCTATAATCCCACTTACTTGGGAGGCTGAGGCAGGAGGATCACAAGCTGAGGCCAGCCTGGGCAATTGGGTGAGATCCTGTGTCAAAATAAAATAAAAAAACCCTAGCCAGGATGTAGCTCAGTAGAAAGTGCTCCTGGGTTCAGTTCCCAATACGGGGTAGGGGGATCACCCATAAAATACTGCTTTCACTCACATTTGTTAATGTTTTGTCATATGCCTGTAAACCATTTTAACATCTGTTTCATATTTCATGACCCTTACCCTTAAATATTTCATTGTGCATTTCCTAAAAAGGATTTTCCTTTGTAACCACAGTTATATTATCACAAAATGTTAACAATATTTCCTAATTTTATCTATCTTTGAATTTTCCTACTTGTCCCCAAAATGTCTTTTTTGTTCCCTCCATCTCCAAACCAGGATCCAAGGAAGGTCGGTCCATACATTACATTTGGTTATTAGTGCCTTTAAATTTTTCTTTCTGGGCTGGGGATGTGGCTCAAGCGGTAGCGCGCTCTCCTGGCATGCGTGCGGCCCGGGTTCGATCCTCAGCACCACATACCAACAAAGATGTTGTGTCCGCCAACTAAAAAATAAATATTAAAAAAAAAAATTTTTTTCTTCCTGTGCCTTCATCATTTTTTTTTAACATTTGTCATTTTGTAATGATCTGGCCACTTGACCTGTGAAATATCTCATATTCTGGGGTTACAAATATCTTATTTTATAATATTGGGATTTAATTTGTTCCTTTTCCCCTGTAAATTTTCTGTAAACTGCAAATTAGGTATAATGGCTTGATAAGATTAATACTAAACACTTTTGACAGGAATACTTAATAGATGATGTTGTGTACTTATTGCATCTCATTGAGGACCACACAACATCAAAGTTGTCCTATTACTAGTGATGTAAAGTGTGATCATTTACTTGAGTAAGGTTTGACTGCCAGACCTTTCCATTGAAATTACTTTTAGTTTTGTGCAATTTGCAAATTATCTGTGTGGTGACATTTGACATGTTCTTTAACAACGTTTCTCTTAAAAGTTTGACAGGATCATTCTGGGTTGCAAAATAGTGATTTCCTAATTCTTCCATTTCTTCTACATTTATTGGATGGGATTCTTTATAAAATCGGGCTTTCCCATATAAATTACTGATGAAAACGGACGGTAAATGCTTCTTTTAGTTAACAATTTCAGAATAAGGAGTTCGTGTAATAATCGCTTTCAGTGTGGCGAATTACATTTTTTACTTTTATTTTTTTTAGTGTCAGTATAGACTATTGGGTTTTCCTTGTCTCTTCTCATATTCTCTCCACCTATTCCTTCATCCACTCCACTTTTTGATCCATGGCGATTGCCACCTTTTTCGGCACTACACCTGAACTTTCCAGTTAGTCCTCTAGGTGTCACTGGTTTCTCTTGCGTCCTTACACTGCCGCTCTATCGCACATCTCGCTTTTCGCAACTGACCATCTCGCTGGTGTTGACTCGATTCAAGGAGCCGCTCTAGGCTCTCGGGAGGCCGTTAGCATTGTGTGGAGAAAGTCTGGACTACGCGTCGCCTCGCCGGCCCTGGGGCGGTTAGCGCTTCCGGGGTCGAAGGGTGCGCGGGGTTGAAAGCGGGCCGCTCCGCCCCGTCCCCCTCCCAGACCAGCAGAGGCAGCAGCCGGAGCAGCCGCAGCCTGCGCCCTCTCCCGCCCGCCCGCCCTCCGCCCGCCCGCCCGCCCTCCGCCGCCCTCCACCCGCCCCGGGGTCTCTTTCCCCCTTCCTCCTCCTCCTCCTCCACCCCCCCCTTCCTCCTCCGCCCGCCCGCGGGGCCCCCCTTGCCTTCCCGCCCGCCCCTATTGTTCCGCCCCCGGCCTCCCGCCCTTCCCCTTCCCGCCCGCTCCCCTTTTCCCCTCAGTCGTCTCGCGCCTGCAGGTAAGCTTAAAAATTTCCCCTCCTCCCCCGACTGTAGCTTCTGTTTCCACTCATGCCATCTTTCTTAGAGGTCTCCGGTCCTAGTCACGAGCCCCGGTCTCTCGTAGTCCCGCGTGAGCGCCTACCACCTCAGTCTCTCCGGCCGGCCACTCACGCGAGGACCTGGCTCTGGCGCGGCCTAGTAGGCCTCGCGCAAGGCCTACCCCCTCCCCCCGCCTTTTCCCGGTGGCGGCTGCGCAGGAGTCAAGGAGGGCGCGCGCGCGGTAGGGGGGGCGGCGGTGGATTTGTTGGTTGAGGGGGGTGGGGGAGGCGATGGCCGGCTTGCTGGCCGTGCGGGTGAGCGCGGCTCCCCGCGGGGGTCAGGCGCTGGCGCAGCCACACGAGGAGGCGCTACTAGTCCGGCCCCTCCCCCTGGATCGCAGCGCCCCCCCCCGACCGAACCGTTTATTTTTCCTCTCTTTTCTAATTGAGGGAAGGGGGGGCTAAGTGGAAAAATGCTTGGATGACCGAGGGGAGGGGGGCTGCGGAGTTAAAGAAAGGGTAGGCGGGCTCCCAGTTACCGAGTTATTCAGGACGTTCTCTCAGGGTAACGAATTTTAAAATTACAAAATGCCTGCCGATATAAACCCAGACCGAGCTATTTATAGAGGGGTAATTGACTGCACGATTAACAGCTGGATTCCTGGGATGGGGTACACTTATACTGACATGAGAGAAGTATGACAGATTTCTTGGATTGCTTTGATGGTTTGGAGTTAAAAAATGCATATTTGTGCCTCACCTGAAGGAATAACTTCAAATGTTTCATTTCGTGCCCTTGTGATTATTGTGGTATTTGTAAAGTACTTCCTATTACATCTTAGCTAGGAAATTAAGATTTTTTACCATAATTAATTTAAAAAAGGAAATCATTCTGATAGACTCAACTATTTCTACCAAGCCATTTTTCCCCATGAGTGAAAAGTGTTGACTTGTGGGATTTGGGCAGCAATTGGCTATATTCTGAAAATAGGAAAATAATGTACATTGGGAACGCACTTATATAATCACTTACATTCTGAAGTAGACAGGAGACAAATTTGCCATGTACAGAATGGTGTGGCAATCACTAAAACACTTCTGAAAGTATTTAGAGTCTGACCTTTGTTAACAACAAAATTAAAAGGGTGTCTGGTTTAGTGAAGGGAGAAAACTAGCTATAGGAGGAGTTTTGAAGGGATGGATACTGAATTATGTCATTAAAGAAATTTAACAGAACTTGTGAGAGGCACTTTTAAAATTGGTCCTAAGGAAGTATTGAAGGCAAACACATATCCACAAGCAAATTTTTTTCTACATATCACTAAGCACATTGTTTGAGGGGATGAGTGAAGAAGGGGACGTCTTGAAAACAATTACAGAATAAGTTTTTAGGTGTATTAGTTTTATATTGTCTTTTTTGGGAAGAAATCTAAGATTTAATAGGTGTGAATAAAAACTGAGTGGCAATAAAAGTTTTGTGCAAACAAAACAGGTTAGGGGGAAGAGAAAAGGACTTGATTGGACTAAATGTATGGAGTCATTCCAAAGGGGAATGTGGAACTCCTGTTTGCATGTTGCATGGCGGCATCTGGGATAGATGCCTCTTTCATTTAGGTTGTTGACATAATTTAAAAATCATTTGATGTCATCTATCAACATTTGAAATTTTTAATGAGGGATATTCTCAATTTCTTTATCTAGAAATTGCTACTATGAAGAAAATTTACTTGTGTTCTCTAGCTTGTAGTTCCAATTGTTACTCCACAGGGAATCAAAAGGTCATTTGCCCTTAATGTAAGTTGGTTAGTATGGGGTTTGCTCAGGTGTTTGAACCTTTTTGAAGCTTACTTTGTTGAAGGACAATTTGGTGCAAGTTCAGCAATTCCTTTAGAACCACTGCCAGTAGAAGGAATCTTCCTCATCCTGAGAGTCAGCGGAAAACCTATCATTTATGAGAGCAAATTGGAAAGTTGCCTTCTATACTCTGTAACAACCAGAGTTTTAAATGTTAAGCAGTTGTGCTGGGTGTGTGTACAAATTGGATAGGAAAAGAATCATTTAGAAAACATTGATAACGGCAGAAATAACTTTGGGAAATATTCTATTGTTTTCTTCCTCTGATTTTAATCATGTTTGCATTTCAGTTTTTGGCTTTCACCCCCACCAGTGACCAAAGACTTGACCACTCAAAGTCCAGCTCCCCATAACACTGCTCGACATGGACACCGGTGTGATTGAAGGTGGATTAAATGTCACTCTCACCATTCGGCTACTTATGCATGGAAAGGTATGCACCAGCTTGGGAAATTGGGTCATAGTAACTGCTAGGGGAGGGGCCAGGAAGAGCAGACATGCATCTTGGAGCTCATCAGATTAACACTGTGGGGCGTCTGGCTTTAGTACTCTTCTCTAATGGAATAGATGTGAATATAGTGGGAAAGTGGACAGATTTGACTAGGAAGCTCCACTGAGCAGGAAATGCTTAACTAGAGGTTAGAGCCAAAGACTGTCTCATACCTGGAGAGTAAGATTTTTCTAATGGATGTTGCTATAGGTTGTAATAGGTAGATTTCACAAATAATTTTAGGGAAATTTAAGTGGGTGGTAAACATTTAGTTTTATAAAAGATAATTTATATAAATACAAATGTATTATTTAGCCACCACTATGTGGTTATTCATTTGAAATTCATTGATAGCTTTACTCTTAAATTCTGATTAAAGAATAAACCTTTATCTCCTCAACCCTCAGTAAATCTTTAAATCTCTCCTTTTTTGGTGGGGGTTGGGGTTTTTGGGGATTGAATCCAGGGGAACTTTGCCACTCAGCTATATTCCCAGCCCTTTTTTCTATTTTTAGTTATAGTTGGACACAGTACCTTTATTGTATTTACTTTTATGTGGTGCTGAGGATCGAACCCAGGGCCTTGCACATGCTAGGTGAGCACTCTACCGTTGAGCCACAACCTGAGCCCCCTCCTCAAAAAAGCCCTTTTTTTTTTTAAAATTTTTTTTAGTTATACAGGGACACAATATCTTTTTTATTTTTTATGTGGTGTTGAGGATCAAAACCAGGGTATCACATGTGCAAGGTGTGCACTCTATTGCTGAGCCACAAACCCAGCCCCCACCCCCTAGCCCTTTTTATTTTTGACAAATTCTCCATAAGTTGCTGAGGCTGGCATCAAACTTATGATCCTCCTGTCTCAGCCCCCTGAGTAGATAATATTATATGCATGTACCATCATACCCAGCTCTCCATTTCTTTGGAGTAGTACTTATCATAATAGCAGTTGGACAGCTGGATAGTTAGAGTTTATTTTTCATAATGATGAACACTTCTGAATTTCCTCTTATTTACACTAGTTTCTTCCATTGCAGGAAGTTGGCAGTATCATCGGAAAGGTAAGAAGACAATTTCACTTCAACGCTAATTACTATTTAGTCAGTCTGAGTTGAAAAAGCAGTTGGAGCTCATCATTGACTTTTCCTCTTACAGAAAGGAGAATCGGTTAAGAAGATGCGCGAGGAGGTAAGTTAGGGGCTTTTGAGTTTTGTTAGCTTTGGAAAGTGAAAATCTTAAAACATCTGAAAGTTCTGTTTGAGAGATTAGATGGGGGAGAGCTCTATAGGGAAAGTCTCTATTTTTTTTAGCTTGATTATTTTATTGGTGTGAGACTTGAACTCAGGGCCTCACCATTCTTAAGACAAGTTCTGTATCACTAAGCTTCATCCCCAGTTCTGTTTCAGTTATTTGTAATGACAGATATATGCAGGAGTGTATGCTTTTCAGAGAGATCTTGGAGTTTATTCAGGACAGCTGGTATAAGCTTTGTTTGACAAACATGGGTCAGTGTTTGATTTCTCCCCCACCCCCCAGTGTAGGTAGGTAGCTTCTTGCCTATGTTAAAGAGAGGCTATACACATCCTATATATGTTCTGATCTTTTTTGTCTCTTAACTACTTTTGTTTCTCCTCCTTTTTCAGAGTGGTGCACGTATCAATATCTCAGAAGGGAATTGTCCTGAGAGAATTATCACTTTGGCTGGACCCACTAATGCCATCTTCAAAGCCTTTGCTATGATCATTGACAAACTGGAAGAGGTTCGTTGTTTTTTCTCCCCCACCTCCTGGTTTTTTTGTTTGTTCGAGACAAGATCTTGCTATGTTGCCCAGGCTGCTTTTGAAATTCTGGGTTGAAGTTGTCTACCTGTCAGATTGTCTAATAGATGGGACTGCATGTTTGTATCACTATACCCAGCAAAAAAAAAAAAAGTGTTGGGGCCCAAACCCAGAGCCTCAAGTATGCTAATTAAGTACTGTACCACTGAACTATATCCCCAGCTCTGTTTTACATTTATTGCTAAGCCTTAAGAATATATTGTTGTCCTCTTCCAGTTGATTGAACTAAATTAATGTACTTTTTGTTAGGAGCTCTATTGAAACTAATATATTTCATTGATTACAGATGTTTTCCAGTCTGCGTGTTGTTTAGATTTAAAAAGTATACAGATACTGGTAAAAATGTTAAAGTTGTACTTGGAGGGCGAGCCCTAGGTAATCAGAAGCAAAATAACCATATCGGAGGTTTTGTTATAAGGGAGTTGTTGTTTTAACTCTCAATCTTCAGAGGCCAAGCAACCATTGTCCTAGGTCATGTGTTCAGCTCCCCGCTTGCCCTCCCTCTGCCTGCTGCAGTAATGCTGCTAATTGTGCAATTGATACCACAGAAAAGTGCTGCTTGGTTGGTGGTTGGTACTTAATGGTGCCTGAAAACCTATCCTTGCCCACATTAGAAATGTTATCTTTTGTGTGTGTGTGTATGTGTGTGTGTGTGCTAGGGATCAAACCCAGAGTCTTTTGCATGCTAGACAATTGCTGTACCACTGAGTTATATCCTCAGCATTAAAAATGTTGGTGCAGGGGCTGGGGATGTGGCTTAAGTGATACCACGCTCGCCTGGCATGCGTGCGTCCCGGGTTGGATCCTCAGCACCACATACAAGCAAAGATGTTGTGTCCGCCGAAAACTAAAAAATAAGTATTAAAAATTCTCTCTCAAAAAAAAAAAAAAATGTTGGTGCATGGTGACACATGCCTGTCATCCCAGCAGTTTAGGAGGCTGAGACTGGAGGATTGAAAGTTCAAAATAGGGTTGGGATGTGGCTCAGTAGTCAAGTGCTCCTGAGTTTAATCCCTGGTGCCCCACCCCACCAAAACATTTTTTTTTTTTTTGAGTATCATGGCCCTGTTAATTCTTCTGGGGTTACTTGTATTTAAAAAAAAATCAGGAAACATCTATTTTTTGGGGGGTAGGGGGTTTGAAACCAGGGTGCTTAACCACTGAGTCACATCCCCATCCCTTGTTATTTTGAGGCAGTGTTGCAGAGTTTCTTAGGGCCTCACTAAGTTGCCAAGGCTGGCCTCAAATTTAGGATTCCCCTGCCTCTGTCTTCAGAGTCTCTGGGAGTATAGGCATGTGCCACAATGCTTGGCATACTGTCCATTCTTTAACCACATAAGAAACGTCCTTGATTTCAGGGGTTTAAGCTTAAGCATTTCCAAGGTCTCAGTACTAATAGAGGTGGTCTGAGAAATGACATTTAAACCACTTAATCTTCAAAGGCTAAACTTAACTAGGTTAAAACCATGACTTTTGGATGTGGGATGTTATAGGAAAGATTGTAGGCTTTGAGCCAGTACAGGTTTTGTTTTTGGTTCTAAGGGATTGAACTGAGGGTCTTATGCATTCTAAACCTATGTTGTCTCACTGACCTGTACTCTGAAGCTCCGGTAGTATCCTTTATATTTCAGAGCTTTTTATTTTTTATTTATTTATTTTTTAAATATCATTTTTTTTAGTTGTAGATTGACAGAACGTCTTTATTTATTTTTATGTGGTGCTGAGGATTGAACCCAGTGCCTCATATGTGCGAGGCAAGCACTCTTTCATTGAGCCACAACCCCAGCCCTACAGAGCTTTTTAGATGTGATCAGAGAAAATACTCTTGAGCCTCTGTTTCATCATCTATGTAATGGTACTTTTTTGGGGGAGGGGGGTATGCTGGGGATTGAACTTAGGGGCACTCAACCACTGAGCTAGTTCTCCAGCCCTACTTGGTATTTTATTTGGAGACAGGGTCTCACTGGTTGCTTCGCACCTCGCTTTTGCTAAGGCTGACTGAGGCTGACGTAGAACTCACAATCCTCCTATCTCAGCCTCCAGAACTCCTGGGGTTACAGGCATTCACCACTGCACCTGGCTCATCTCTTTATTATTTAATTTTAACCTCAAGATTCTTTTCCTGTTGCTTGTTAACTCCAATTTATAAAACAATTGCTTTTCTTCCTACTTATAGAATACTTTCTCTGAGGGTGAAAGAATTATGGCTACTTCTGAGCAAGTTTGTAGAAGTTGTAATCTTCATTTACTTTGGTGCAAGGCATGGAATTTGAACCTTTTTTGGGATGGTTATGGCATGACATGTTATAAGAATAAATGGTTTTTGCTAGGTGTGGTGCCAAATGGTTGTAATCCTTAAGGATTCAGGAGGTTGAGGCAGGTGGATTGCAAGTTTGAGGCTAGCCTGGTCAACTTTCTCAAAATGAAAAAAATAGGACTGGGGATGTTTTTCAGTGAGACCCAGTCTCTAAATAAAATACAAAAATAGAGCTGGGGATGTGGCTCAGTGGTCAAGTGCTCCTGAGTTCACTCCCTAGTACACCCCCAACAACAAGAACAACAAAAGACACATGCCCATAGGTCTCACACATCCCTACCCCCACATACACACAAGAGTAAATGGTTCTTTTATGGAAGTTACAGGTTCCTAAGGATCTTCTTAAATGTGTATCTTTTTAATATTCTGACCAGCTTTTTTCTTTTTGTAGGACATCAGCAGCTCTATGACCAATAGCACAGCTGCCAGTAGACCCCCGGTCACTCTGAGGCTGGTGGTCCCTGCTAGTCAGTGTGGCTCTCTCATTGGAAAAGGTGGTTGCAAGATTAAGGAAATACGAGAGGTTGGTTATACTATACTTAATGTTAACTATTCTAAATGTGGTTCTGTTAGCTCGTGGTATAATTAGGAAATGTTAGCACTTAATGAAGACTGACTAAAATAATGGTATTAAAGGACTACAATGATTAAACTGAGAGTAAAAGTACTATGTAATTTTTTTTTCCTTTTTTACAAAACTCAGATTTTATATCATTATTTAGTGGTTCTAGGAATTGAATCCAGGGTTTTATTTATACTACACAAGTGCTTGCTTTCTCATTGAGTTGTATCCCTGTCCCTTTTTGTTTCTGTTTTTCCCATTAGGACTGTGATACTCTTATCCTAGGCTGTGTGTGTGTGTGGGTATAATTAATTTTTTAAGCATTTATTTTTTAGGTGTAGGTGGACACAATACCTTTATTTTTATGTGGTCCCAAGGATGGAACCCAGTGCCTCACACATGGCTAGGCAAATGCTCTACCTCTGAGCCACAACCCAAGCCCCCGTATATTGTTTTTATTTCATTTATATATATATATCTTTTTTAAAATAAATTTTTTAGTCATTGGTATACCTTTATTTTTTTATTTATTTATATGTGGTGCTGAGGATTGAACCTGAAGCCTCACACATGCTTGGCAAGTGCTTTGCCACTGAGCCAAAACCCCAGCTCTTTATTTCTGTTTTTTTTTTAATATATATATATTTTTTAGTTATAGTTGGACATAATACTTTTATTTATTGTATGTGGTGCTGAGGATCAAATCCAGGGCCCTGCATGTGCTAGGCACGCACTCTACCCTGAGCCACAACCCCAGCCCTATTTACGTTTTTGCTTCTGGAAGTGGGGTGCTTAACACAGTTATATCCCCAGCCCGAATTTATTTGATTTTTTATTTTAAGACAGGTCTTGCTATGTTGCTTAGGGCTTGTTGAATTCCTGAGACTGGCTTCCCACTTGGAATCTTCTTATCCTCCTGAGATATTGGCATTACAAGTGTGCACCATCATGCCTGGCTTGTTTTTATTTTAAGATGGGTTCCTGTCGAGTTTTCCTGGCTAGCTTTTAATTTTAATTTTAATTTAATTTAATTTTATTTTTTTAGTACTGGGGATTAAGCCCAGGGACACTCTTCCACTGAGCTACATTTCCAGTAACTTTTTGTTTGGTACCTGGGATTGAACCTAGGTACACTTAACTACCCAGCCACATTCTCCAACTCTTTTTATATTTTATTTGGAGATAGGGTTTCTTTAAGTTGCTTAGTCTGGCTTTTTTTTTTTTTTTAAATATTTATTTTTTAGTTTCAGGTGGACACAGTATCTTTATTTTGTTTTTATGTGGTGCTGAGAATCTAACCCAGTGCCTCATGCATGCTAGGTGAGCGTGCTACCACTTGAGCCACATCCCCAGCCCCTTGGGCTGGCTTTGAACTCAAAATTCTTTTGCCTCAGCCTCCCACATCACCGTACCCAGGAACTTTATTTTATTTTAAAGACCTCTTTACTAAATTGCTGAGTCTGGCCTTGAAGTTGCAGTCCTCTTGCTTTAGCCTCCTAAATAGCTAGGATTAGAGGCATGTGTCACCATGCCCCTGGGATTAGTGGTTTTGTTTTGTTTTGTTTTATTGATACCTGGAATTGAACCCAGGGCCACTTGACATCCCCAGTTTTGATATGTTAGAGTAGCAATGTTTTTCTTGGCCAGATTTCCATGTAGCAAGGGAAAACGGGGAATGTATGTTCAGATACAGTTGTAATCTGGATCACTGTTTAATAATGAAGTTAAATTAGGTTATGGAAGCTTTTAGTTGTATCTAGGGATTACTGAATTTGGTGTTGGAATGAAACTTGAAATGGTTCCTAAAGAAAGAATTGAGTTGGAGAGCCTTTTGTAAATGCTACCAGAACAAAGATACTGGGCCGTGTGTGTTAATGTGTTAATGTATGGTAAGCCCTAGAAATGGTAACTGGTCCATAGAATGAAAGGTGGGTGGGTGATAATTGGTTTTTTTGGGGCTCACAAAAGCTGAGAGGAAACTTTAGAGGATCTTTTTTGAGCAGGTTAAATTTAGGCTGTTGTTCAGGCTTATTCTTTCTTTCTTTTTTTTTTTTTTTTTTTTTAAGGGGGGGAGAATTTTTTTTTAATATTTAGTTTTTTGGCGGACACAACATCTTTGTTTGTGGTGCTGAGGATTGAACCCGAGCCACACGCATGCCAGCCAAGCGCGATACCGCTTGAGCCACATCCCCAGCCCTCAGGCTTATTCTTATCTTAAAGGATATTTTATTTTTAACTCCCTTTAAACAGTACTATCTATGAAAAGGGAGGAATGGGAAGGGACAAAGAAAGGGGAAGATGGACAGGATAAGTATCCACTGAGCTATAAAATCTAAAATAAATACTGTATTTGAAAGAAAAAAAATTTTTTTTCTGATTTTTAAATTTCTTTTTACCCCAAAAGAGTACAGGGGCTCAAGTCCAGGTGGCAGGGGATATGCTCCCCAATTCAACTGAGCGGGCCATCACTATTGCTGGCATTCCGCAATCCATCATTGAGTGTGTCAAACAGATCTGCGTGGTCATGTTGGAGGTAAGCCCTCAGGCTCATGCTGAGAGTGGGGGAAGGGCAATTCTGGGGACAGGAACTGATCTATATTTAGTAACACTGGAATTAGGTGAAGCTGTTAGTAGCCTTCAATGGGGGTGGGTACAAAGGTTCCCTGAGTTCATATTTTCCTTCCCCCAGCTTTTGACTTTTCCTATGGTCTGTGAACAAAAATAGAACCTGCTAACTGGCAGTGATCTTTTGGTTTAGGACAGTTTTAGCACAGTTTACAAGGGTAGATGGGAAGATTCACTATGTGAACTGAGTGGACCAAATATTCATTTGAGTTCCTGAGAAGCTAAATTACCTTTTGGAATGCTATACTTTGTTAACATGGAACTTGAGCACATTCTTTAATTTCTGGCTTTCAAGCAGGATATATTCTAAAGGATAGTGAATATAGAACAGAATGGTGAATTTGTGGTAGTATTTGAATGACTTATATGTCTGGCTAATACACTAGTATTCTATTAAAGAGGAAAATTATGGGGTAATTAAACCTTTTTTTAAGTTATATGTAATTTGTCCCATACTTTATCAGAAAGTGTGATTTCCAAGTGGAGTTAAAATTTTAATTGGAATTCTGAATAGTGTGCAGTGCAGATACTTCTATATTATCCTAATCTCATCTTTTGGGTACTTTATTTCAAACTTGGCTTTATTTTCTCTTCAGATTAAAATATGAAATCCTAAAAATTAATAGCTAAAATGTATGCAGAGTTTTTTTGTGTGTGTCATTAAATACATGGAAATAGTGCATAAAATTATTTTTAGGGATATCTTCTTTAATGATTAATGTGAGCTGGGAGTAGTCCATGACTATCTTACTGCTTTAAGACAAATAATTGCAGATTTGAGATTAGATCTACCTAATGATAACTTGCTGTAGGTAAGGGGATGGAAATAATAGTTTTTAACTGAACTGTGTGTGCTAAAGCCACACAGCTGAAGCAGCTTTGAAACCTTATCTCTTTTTGTTTTTTTCCCCTCTGACTCTCTCCCAGTCCCCCCCGAAGGGCGTGACCATCCCGTACCGGCCCAAGCCGTCAAGTTCTCCAGTCATCTTTGCAGGTGGTCAGGTAAGACAGTTGTTATTGATTGGCTAGAATTAACATAATATTTGAAATGTCAACTACGCCAGCAGCACACCAAGCCACTCTGCATGCTTGCCGATTACTCTGGCCATAGTTTGACTTGCTTTTAGTTTTATTTTTGTACTGGGAAAAAGCCTTGAATGCCAAGCCCGTATTTAATTTTTAACAGGCAAAGGAAGTTTTGTAGGCACTCGGAAGAGGTAATTTATTTTGTAATTTAATGTGGGATGGGTTAGGAGAGTTAAATTGCCTCTGTGTCACTACTTCTCTCTTTCCCACCCCATCCATGCTTTTGTATGTGTGGGGTGATCTTTAGAGGTCTGAGTAAAGGTAGAAAAGAATCGGACCTCTGAAGGAGAGTTCTGGATGCTGGTCTCAAAATTGGGGAATTCTGAACTTGAGTGTCCTACAAACTTCCCCTTCCCTCCACCTCACCTCCCCTGCTCCTACCCCTTCACCTCCAAACTCCAGTGTATTGTCAATATCCCAGACTCTTAACCTCATAAATACTGGTTTGAACCACATGGCATAATTGAAATCGGCTGGGGTAAGAGTTCAGCCTACAAGAATAGGAGGGGGAGAGCATGTTGGGCTGTGGTGCTGTGACCTTTGGTGTTAGAGCAAGAACACCAAAGCACCCTTTGGGCCTCTCTCTACTCCTTCCTTACCAATCTAAATTCTTCATCTTTTACACATGGTTTATTCTAAAGTTAGATGTGTATGACGAGAGCATTGATAAAGCACCATGGTAGTTTTATGCGTTTGTTAGTATTTAAGAAATTGCTAGGCCAGTTTTTAAAATACTGGGATTAAGATTGAAATAGTGGTGTTCGTTTTGGTAGCTGTGTAAGCAAAATATGCCTATCCCCACTTGGGTCTGGCCTGTTAATAAGCATCTTACCTGTATTTGATTTGGAAGTCATTTGAAGGGAGAGTGTAGGCTTGGAGTTCATCACATTGATAACTATACTGAAGTGGCATGAAATCAAACAAGTTTCAGGGGCTCAGTTTGTTATATAGTTCTAAGAACTTTCACAAGAAGTTAATCATGTCACAGTATAATCTTGAGTACCTTTAGCACTGCTATTGTATAAACTGGATTAGTCAAAGGGCTGTTAGTCTGGATTGTTGGGCAGGATAAGCAAAGGCAGGCTCAGTCAGTATTGAGACAGGAGGGTTAGCCTTAAGGGTTTTCCGTTCTCCTTAGAGCTCCAGGTTCCTGTTCTTCTGGATTCTCCCACTCCCATTTGGAATTATAAGGGGGTCCTATGCTGTGTGGCAGCAATCCTCTCAAAACTACCCTTTTTTTCCCTTCTCTCCTGTCCCTCTTACCCCCTTCATACCTCTTGGCTTTCCTCCTCTTCCTTCCTCCCTTTTCCCCTCCCTTCCCCTTATTCAGTTGACTACCCTCTAAACAGCTTGCAGCTTCTTTCAATGAGTTGCCCTTTCGTGGGTCATTCCCATGGGCCTTTTTAAAATGGACCAGTTCATAACAGTGTCCACAGATGGACCTGTCTTTTGTTCCTTTGTGGCAAAGTGGGCTCTGTAGGGGTTCATTTTAATCCCATATTGACCAGGAGCTGTTATCAGCTCTGTTGTCCCACCCCTTCATTATTCAAAGTAGCCCAATTGTGCATTGTGAAATCTGCCACTAGGTAACATTTTTTTTAATTCACTGATTACAGCTCGTTTCAAATTTGTGCCGTGAGCTCCCTTTTAAAGGAAAAATGAAAAAAATAAACAACTTTTTTTTGTGTGAATTTCATGCTGGTGACAAGGTGCCGGATTGACAGCCCTGGAGACTGAAATCCTCTATTTATCCACAGGACAGGTACAGCACAGGCAGCGACAGTGCGAGCTTTCCCCACACCACCCCGTCCATGTGCCTCAACCCTGACCTGGAGGGACCACCTCTAGAGGTGAGAGGGGATGTTCAGTCTCCAAGGCTCACTCAATCCTTCCGCCTCAGCCGAGACTGCCAACACACGGGGGGCCAATGGCGCTGGTGATTTTTGTGCTGTGGACACCACCTGTCCACGGGGACCTGGACTTGACCCCCCCACCTCATTTCACACAGGCCGCGTAGCCCACCAGATGGTAACACCAACTCTTCTTTTTTTTTTTTTTTATTTTTTATTTTTTTATTTTTGGTTCAACCCCTTTTCTCCCTCTCCTATTCCTCCCGCCCCATTTTCACCTTTCTCCCACCCCTACCTGGGTGCACTTTTGGGGATACTAGCCACAGTGATGTGAGAAGCTTCACATCCTGTTAACAAGCCATTTCTTCCTTCCCTCCCTCCCTATTCCTCCTTGCCTCCTACCCCCTTTGCCCCAAGACCCAGCTCCCTTTTGGGAAGTTATTGTGTGGTGGGAGGAGGGTGTAGTGGGAGCTGCAAGTGTCTTTTATGGAGGGGAGGTGGGAAAAGGTAGGACTTAGAATACAGCGATTTTTGTGTTCTCTCTTCAACTGTATAGTGTTAGTGACCCAGCTTAAGGTTTTTAGGTAGATGTAGAGAAAAACAAGTTAGGGAAATGTTTGAAAACATGTCATGTAGTTTTGTTTAGGTATAAATCATTCATGGCACCACAATTGGTAGAGGACTGGGATGGTACTGGTTGGAAGACACCATTTTCCTTCTAGACTGTCTTGTGTACAGGGAAGAAGCAGGGGCTTGGTCAGTCGAGGCAGTGCTTAATTGCACTTCCACTTTTTCATTAAAGCAGATAAGCGGGCTGGGGTTGTGGGTCAGTGGTAGAACACTTGCCTCGTACATGTGAGGCCTTGGGTTCAATCCTCAGCACCACATAAAAAATAAACAAAGTTACTAAAAAACAAATATGTATATTTTGCCTTAATTACAGAGAACTTGGCTGCTTCCATAGGATCCCTGAAATATATATAGGGTTCAAAGAAGGCCAGCTCAGGTCTGACTATATTTGTGAGACTCCATCTATTGCCTCGGTGCCTCACCTCCCCTTTGTCTAGTTCAGTTCTGACTTCCAGCTAGTTGAAATCTGTTGCCCCATTCCCCGAACTGGGTGGCTGTCCGTGATTGGTTTTTAATAGGAATTGTTTTCCTCCTTTTGTAGGCCTATACCATTCAAGGACAGTATGCCATTCCACAGCCAGATGTAAGTTTTGTTTTCACTTCTTTTTCTGAAAAGCTCCTTCTCCCATCCAATATTGTCTGTGACTCCTTCCTCCCAAGTATCCCGAAGTGAGTTGGGTTTTTAAACATTTATAGTATTGTTACCCTCACAGAGTGAACCACATTTTGGCTCTTAAAAAATTATAACCAGGACATATAGAACCTTGTTTGCCTTTTGACATTTAACCCCTGGAAATTATATTTCAATAGGTCATTAGCTTCTTTCCCCTGTGTTTCAGATTACTCTAAAAGTGAAATGTTCCATGCTATACTGTCATTTTTATTTAAATTGATAGTGGACTGTGCTTCCTTGAATAACATTCTCCTTTCCATGGGAGGAGTGGGAGGAAGGTTTGCTGTTGGGTACTCCTTCTTCTGAGGTGACAACTTAAAACATATATGGGGGAGGGTGGAAGGACTTAAACACAGGGAAGGATAGGAAGCTGAACATGTGGGAATTCAACTCAAAACTTTCCTTGCCACTAAAAAAAACAAAAAACAAAACCTGTTTTGAAGTGCTAATATTTAGACTTTGTTTAAGGGTGTTTTCTTCTGCACTCTTCCTTTATCCTTACTAACCTTTTCAGGTGCTGAGCATTAGACTTGGATAGTCGAGTTTGGTTCTTGGTTAGTGGCAGGACTTAGGAGAGGGAATTAGACTTGAAGTGGGATTACTTTACATGAGCTAGGGTGGTTTAATTGAGATTTTAAAACAACAACAACAAAAACAGCTGTAGAAGTTGTTGGTGGTGGGGATTAAACACAGTTTGGTTTCTTCTCAAAGCCCTCTCCTTGCAGTCTCCCTGCCCCCATCATTTCCTTCCCTTTTCCCAGTACTGGTGGAACCCTGCATGGTGTGTTTTCCCTAGCACCACTGCACAGTTTGTTTACCTAGCCTGTCTGTGCTTGTCCCTGGGGCAACTGTTGCAATGGCTGCAAACACCTTCATTAAGTAGCCCACAAAGGGATGGTTATTGGGCGGGTAACTGTTGCTTTTCTTTTCATGTACCCAAAATGCATTCATTCTCTTATACTGATACCCTCTGTATTTCTTTTCCTTTCCTTTCATATTCTGCCCATTCCCTGGATTGTATTTAGAAGCCCAGTCATTCCCCTGTGTTGTATTTGGAGTAGTAGAGTCAACTTGGGGGATTCAGGAACTCTACATTTTAACATGTGAGTGTGTTTGAGCCTTGACTGTGTTACTTTTCTAATGCCAGCCTCTCTTGTTTGCTTCCTGCAGTTGACCAAGCTGCACCAGTTGGCAATGCAACAGTCTCATTTTCCTATGACGCATGGCAACACCGGATTCAGTGGTATGGAAACCTCAGTATTTATTTCTGTAAGGTGTAGTGCAAGACAGAGACCAGTCCCAAGGTCTCAGCTTGACATCTGTTTAAAACTTCATTACCCAGCATCCTGCTGGTTTAAACTTGGCCTACTATGGCTAAACCCAAGGAGGTAATGTGTTTGTTAACTTGGTTTTCATTTGGGGTGAGTTATTTGAAAAGAAAAATAAAGGTCCTAGAAGGTTTGGGGGTGAGGTTTGGGGATGCTTGTCAGGCAAAGGGTAGGATGATATTTCTTAGAACCATTCTGACTGTTGCCCCCTTGATCTGATCAGCATCCCCTTTCTCTCCACCAGCTATTCAGACTTGGGTAGAAACAATCCATTTGTGCCAAATTGTGTAGTGTTTTTTTTTTTGTTTTTTTTTTTTTAATTTCTGTTTTTGTTTTTATTTTGTTTTTTGGGCTTTTTTTTTTTCTGTATAAGGAATAACTTGTCCGATAGGGTTAGGATGAGACCACCAAACTCATTTTCACTTGTATCTTAACAGGCATTGAATCCAGCTCTCCAGAGGTGAAAGGCTATTGGGGTAATGATTAAAAAAAAAAATCTGTAGTATTCTACTGTTATATTAATAATAAACTGGTGGGAGTCTTGTTTCACTGCCCATGAACCATATCAGCAACATGCACATGGCAGAGAGGAAGCTGAGAGAGCAAAGGGGGTGGGCCTGGTGCCCCTCAGGGTCCCTTGATGGATCTGGCCAACCCCCTTTTAAAAATGCAATTGAGCAAGACTAGGATTGTGAAGATTAGCCAGTTGACCTGGCCCAGTCCAGGTGTCATTATTGATGGGTATGGGTTTTTGTTTTTTTCCTTTTTTCATTGGAAAACCAAACAATAGCCAGAGCAAATTGAGCAAAAGACAGGGATTAATCTGGAGAAATGAATACCCCTCACATGACTGCCATTTCATTGTACCTGACCTTAAAGTTTAGTTTAGGAGGATAAAGGCATAGGGTGTTAATCTGACATGGGTATATTTAAGTCAACTCTGCATGTGTGCCAAAAGTCCATGGTACCAAATAATAGGCATGATATTGGCATTGGTGTTAGTGAGCATTTTGTGAGATAAAATTGGAACACAACAGCAGGAAATTCTAACCAGAAAAGGGGAAGAAGTGAAGGACTTGATGTTTAGATTTCGGTTCAGATTTTGTCCTGTTTGAGGATACCATGCTCCCTTGCCCCTTGCTTCCATCCCCCTACCCCAATAGGCGGGGCTTTGCAGGAAATGGCATGAAATCAGCTCTTCTGAGTGTACAGAAGAACCTTTCCAGCATTATTTCTACATCCCTCTCCCCCTCTTTCCTCCTTGGAGGCTTCCAAGTTAGTGATGAATCCCAACAGCCAATGCTGGGTTTCCAGTTTAATTTCTTTCTGTTAGTTTAATGTGCAGTTCAGTGTGGTTTTGAATGCTGTGCATTGAACTTTCTTGCTCTCTTCTGTCTTTTAGCAGGTTTGGATGCATCTGCTCAGACTACTTCTCATGAACTCACCATTCCAAACGATGTAAGTGTACTAGGCATTGGTTTCCAAGAATATAAGTGCCCATACTTGTAAGCAAGCACTCTACCACTAAGCTACATGCGTAGCCCACAAATTAAGTTTTTTTAAACTAAAGAAAATTCGGGGTACAAACAATCCTAGAAAAAATTTATTGACGTGGAAAACTTATTGTGAGGCAGAATGAACATTCCCCCCCCCCCCAGGTAGAAATTCCATTTCCCTTTGTCTCTCGTAGAATCTTGTAGAATTTTTATCCTTAAAGCATTGGGTGAAATGATCTTGAATGTTAAATCTGTGCTTTCTAACATGGTAGCTACAGACACTGTGGCTATTTAGGTTGAGAAAAATAAAATATTTTAAATTCAATTTCTCAGTTTGATTAGCCACAGTTCAGATGTTCAGTAAGAACAAATTATTGTCTCATTACTGTTTATAGTATTGGACTGTTCAAATGTAGGTAATTATTTTTTCTTTTCCTAAGAGAAAAGCTTTCAAAATTATCTAGAATTTTTATCATTGTAGTAAGACGGTATCCATGGCAGATGATTTTTAAAAAAAAGAAATATTTTTAGTTGTAGATGGAAACAGTAATTTTATTTTATTTTATTTATTTAGTGCTGAGGGTTGAACCCAGTACCTCACACATGCTAGGCAAATGCTCTACCACCAAGCTACAACCCCAGCCCCTCATGGCAAATGAATTTTAAGCATCATTGCTACCCAGAACTGAAGATGCCTTTATTGATTCCTAGCCATCTGACTAGGTTTTAGTAACATCTTATTTCTGATCTGTTTTTTCTTCGGAGTTAATACTCTGAGGAAAGGAATAATGAAGAGCTGGTGTTTGGAGTAGCAGTTTGTTTGCAGATAACTGTGACCCATAGTGGTAAGACGAAAGTTGGGTCAGGAATTGAAATGGGATCAATAAAAATAATTTTTTTTTTTGTTTTTAAAGAATATATGAGAAAGAGTGTAGATTGTGGATAATAGTTTCCATTACTTAGTTCTTAGATCCAAGTTGTAGAAGAGACAGTATAGAATTCTTGGACCTGGCCATACAAGTCTTTTATTTGTTGTCTTTTTTTCTTTTAAGTTGATTGGCTGCATAATCGGGCGTCAAGGCGCCAAAATCAATGAGATCCGTCAGATGTCTGGGGCGCAGATCAAAATTGCGAACCCAGTGGAAGGATCTACCGATAGGCAGGTTACCATCACTGGATCTGCTGCCAGCATTAGCCTGGCTCAGTATCTAATCAACGTCAGGTAAGATTGCCCTACCTTTTACCTTAATTCCAACATAGTAGGGGTATGTTGGGGAACATTGTAATACTTTACTATTATAGGACTACTTGGGGATGGGTAGAGATGGCAAAAATAATTTTTTAAAAAATATAGCCCTGCTTTCTTTCATCATTAGATTAAAAAAAATCATTCCAGTAACTTTGCATGGGGTGACATAGATTGGTTGCATTTAACTTTTGATGACTTTGGAGTTGGAAGAGAGTGTGTATGGCTTCTAGTAGGACAGTGCTCTGTCAAGATCAGCCATACTGACAAAACCCCCAAAAAAACCACGTTTCTTGTTTTATTCATGTCACATAGACCAATATTTCTTGACATCCAGAGCATCTTTAATTGAATTTAAAAAGCACCCTTAAATAATAATGGAGAAATGCACATCAAAGCATTCTCTTAGAGGCAGCCATTACCATTTTTTCTTTTTTTTTTTAAGAGAGAGTGAGAGAATTTTAATATTTATTTTTTAATTATTGGCGGTCACAACATCTTTGTATGTGGTGCTGAGGATCAAACCCAGGCCTCACGCATGCCAGGCGAGCGCGCTACTGCTTGAGCCACATCCCCAGCCCCCATTTCTTCTTTTTTTTTTTTTTAAATATAGTTGTGGATGAACCTTTATTTATATATGGTGCTGAGAATTGAACCCAGTGCTGCACACATGCTAGGCAAGTGTTCTACCATTGAGCCACTACCCCATCCCTTCACTTGTTTTTAAAAAATCCTTTTTTTCTCAGATTATAAGTGTTTGATTATTTGGGAATGTTGCAGAAATGCCAGGAGTATTTCCTGTCTCATTCTCATTCTTTAATGACCACCTGAGGTTTTGTTTTGTTTTTTTTTTTTTTTTTTGCTTATCCCGTACCAAGGTAATGTTACTACATACAGTTGTAGGGTAGCTGTTAATAGTCTAAAAAACTTTCCCTTAGGAAATAGTTTTTAGCTCATGTGCTAAGGTCCCATTGTTAATTGCTTGCAGACAAACATTTTAAAGCCATTGTGTTAGTACATTTCCCAAGGGCTTAGGGATCCTTTTTATGGGGAGTGTTATCCAGTTATTATGTACTTATCTCCTACCTATTTGGCCTCTGTAGCATGAAAGTTTTATGAGTTCTTAAATGTGGTACATGGGAAAGGCTTTCATAAGTACGAAGTCTGTATTCTTGTCGTTGTATAGACCAGTCTTTATACCATGGTCTTCTATCCCTGATCAGAGATGTCTTAAGTTCCCTAGTAGTGGTCTTGACATTTCCCTTAAGTTTTCTTTGAGGCACTATTAATTTTTACATAGAAAACACTTTCCTATATCTAGATGTTTGTTTCTTCAGCTGCCAAGCACATCAAGTCTTTAATAGTCAAAGCGGTAGAAAACTAGACACTGAGACTGTTGGCAAAGATTCATTTTCTTGTTCTAAGTAGGTATTTGAGGGGAGTTTCAAGTGGCAAAAATCATGTTATTAGAATCTGGAAAATTTTTTCTTGGGTTTTTGGTAGGATTATCCTGTCAAGAGAGTTTCGATTATGACTATTTTTCAATGTGGCCTGTTTGCTTGGCCCCTGTAGTAGTGTAGTAGGTCAGTGGCTACAGTGTATGGATTTTTTATTTTTTATTTTTGGTACCAGGGATTGAACCCAGGGCACTTAACCCCTGAGCCATATCCCCACCCCTTTTTGTGTTTTATTTTGAGTCAGAGTTTTACAGTGTTATTTAGGGCTTCCCTAAGTTGCTGAAGGCTGGCTTAGAACTAAAAAAAGTTCTCTTGCCTAGCCTCCTGAGCCACTGGGATTAAGCCTCATTTACTACTAAAGCAAGGATTGTGCATGCACAGTACTTGCTGTTCACTTTCTCATCTTGGCCAATTTGAATGCAAAAATCAACTGTTTGATTATTTGGGAATGTTTTATTTTAGGAAGAATTTTTCTACTTTCATTAGTGAATTCTGAGTATTTCTGCTTTGCCTCTTTTGGTTTTCATGGTGACATTCAGTACTTTCTGTAGTTAGTTGATTACTCTGTCATCATCCTTTATGGATTGAAGCTGACAGTGAACAAAGGTAAATAAAATAGAATCTTTAAAAGGAACCTCCCTGCTCCTCAAGTTATTTTTGGAGGGTAGATTTTCTGGATAAACTTCAGCTAATAACCTGTAGTTTTGGCTTTTAAACACATGTAGGCATTTGGGAGATGTAGATGTTTACTGTTAACTTGCTGTAAAAACAGCATTATTTTTGCTTTTTTTTAAAACCTGAGTGTTTGGGGAGTGAGTTTCTTTCTGTAAAGTCTACATTAGATGTGTGGTCAGTCAAAACAAAGAGCCTTTTGATACTCTACCACCTCCCACTAGAAAAGCTTCCCCAGTTCTTATCTATACTTCAGTTCTTAGCATTTTCCTTGAAAATGCTACATTTCTTAAAGTTTGAAATTAGTGACCTATTTTGGATTCTTGTCCCTTTCCATCTTAAACACGAGTTTTTTGTGGAGATGTAAACAGACTACACATACATACAATTTAGAGAATTCTGTGTAACATTCAGCTTTATAAGCAATTGTTGGGTAATTTTCCTTTGGAAGGGGAAATTAACATTTGATTTGTATTTGAAACATTCCTTCTTGTTTGGAGGTTGAATACTTTTTCATTTTCTACCTGAAAGTATTTCTTTCCTGTTATTTGGATAAAGGATATTTGGAAATATGTGCCTTGTATGATTCCTTTTTTAGTTTGTTAGTTTTTTCTTCACCAAAGCAGTTTTAAATAGCATTGTGGAATAGAAAATGGCAAAGTGTACATATTTAGAGGGTGGGACACAGGCTAAAATACAGTTTGTCAGAAATTGATGTAAATCTTCCTAATTGGCAACCAAAGACACTTACTGATATAACTGAAGCGGTTTTTGTCCTGTACTTTTTCCCTTTTGTGGTCTTCCCTTCCACCCACCCTTTTTTTTTGTTCCTTTTTTCCTCTGTTACAGTTTAGAAAACGCTAAACCCTCCTCCCAGGCAGCCTCCGTCACGATCCCTGATCACCTCAGCATCAACCTCTCTCAACCCTCCACCCCTTCTTCTTCTTCTTCCTCCTCCACCACCACCCCCTCGCTCGCCACAGCGGGGACCTCCGACGCACCCTCCAGCCTCCCCAACCCTCTTCCGACCGCCCCTTGTGTCTCCAGTCTGCTTGGCATGAAACCCATCCCTCTCCTGGCTCTAAATGTTGTGTCTGCTGCTAAGGGTACCGGGGCTTCAGCTGCCACCACCACCACCTCTGCAGTGCCATGTGTAACTAACAAACTGAAAGGGGAGAAACAGAGGTTCTCCCCCTACTGAGTGCATATCTTGAGGTACCTCCC
Organism: Ictidomys tridecemlineatus; assembly: GCF_052094955.1. Taxonomy (NCBI): domain Eukaryota; kingdom Metazoa; phylum Chordata; class Mammalia; order Rodentia; family Sciuridae; genus Ictidomys; species Ictidomys tridecemlineatus. The sequence goes on along the minus strand of NC_135482.1, from coordinate 61,697,431 downwards.
TCAAGTGTGTATTGGTTCATTTTGTTTTATTTTGTTAACACTGGTGAGAACCAAATTATTGTGAGCTTGTGACCGTTTTCCTTTTACTACTTTGGGGTATATCTGGGTGGGGGTGGGGGCAATGATAACTCTTGTTTAGGTTTAGGCCATTTCAGCTGAGTGCCTGTTTCAGAGTCTGACTTGTTGAATTCTTTATCTAGAGCCATAGTTTTTGCTCTTTCTCATTCTGTTACCTTTTTTGTAGCTTTATTCTGCCTTGCAATATAATAATGTGTTAGGCTCTGTGTTAATGAATAAAGGCTTCTCCGTTACCCCCCCACCCTTTTTTAATTATTAAATGGTTAAGCTATCAGCAGGCCTTTGGCCAAATTTGTGTTTCTAGCTGTAATAAAGTTGCCACAGTAACAACCTTAGTTCACCGTGTGCTGTGACGTGTAAAGGGGTGGGAACTTGTGACCTGTGGCTAATCCACTAGGAAGTCTCTACAACTGCATTGGACTTTTGTGTCCCAGGTTAATTATATAAATCTTTGACAATATTGCCACAAAGAGGAAAGGGCTTGTGGCATTTTAGGTGCTGAGGGTTCTTCATAATTAGCAAGGATCTTCATTAGTGAAGAAGAGTTTCATATCCCATACCTTGCCAACAGCAGGTAACAAGGGTGTCTGAGGTAGTGAAGATCTCTTCCAAGGCATATATATACAAATCACTTAACTTCTTCACGCAGAATGGTGGGACAAGGTGGAGTAAATCAAAGGCAGGCAGCTACTATCTAGTTCCTGTGAATGAGCATTACCCTTCTTCCTGTGACATTTGAAAGATCTTGAATAACCAATCTATGACATTGTCTAGAACTTGAATAGGATGCTGACTAATCCTAAACCAACTTCAGTTAGTGATCTAAGTTCCTGTACCTTCTGGTCTCTGCCTGCCCTTCCCTATCCCCAACACTATGATAAGTAGGAAATTATAAGCTTAAATTTGAAGCACCCTTGGGGATCAACTAATTTGTAACTCATTAGTACTCTCAAATAACGGGAAAAAGAAAGTCCCTGAGCATTTAGATTTGTGCCTGACCTTTACTCAGTGTACTTCCCTGAGGTTAACTCATTGTTTTTTGGAGCTTGGATTTGAACACAGGGGATGTATTCTATCACTGAGCTGCATTCCTAGTTGCTTTTTCATTTCCTTATTCCAGGATGCACACAAGTCTGAAATGATGGGCTGCAGGTAGCTCAGTGTTAGAATGCTAGCTTGGCATGTGCTAGGCCCTAGGTTCAATTCCCAGCTCTACACAAACAAAAAACAGAACTCTAAATGTAAAGGCAGAAGGCTTCCAATGTTCTACATATTGCCAGGGTTTTGAATATATAATGTTCTTACCCAGAGCATTAGAGAAAAGAACTTGATGATGAGAGATTTCTCCTTGATAACCATTTTCTACATTACCTTTGGTTGACATTGCTTAAAAGAGACAAGAAACCTAGCTGTTCACAAGTATTCCAGTATTTTCCTCTGATGTTATCCCAGATTGGGAATATGAATTAGCATTATATGCCCATATCAGCATGATGAAGGTTTGGAGGGACAAACTTGTGCTTAATTGTCCAGGAAGAAGTTTTTGTGTTAGTTGCCCTTCCTCTATAGTTAGGGAATTAGCATACTTATATCATGAGGGCTTGGTCTTTTTTTGTTGTTTTAAATAGGAAGGCCATTTAACCTAATGAATTTTCTTAAGATTTCTGAGCACCAGTTCAATTAAGGGGCCTCTAAAGATACTGGGTGTTAAATTTTTTAAAAGCTTAGAGCTCCCCCATGTGGTTCCAGATCTTAATATATTCTTTGCAGTGCTGAAGATTGAACCCAGAGCCCCACACTGCCTGCATGCTAGGCAACACCCTACCACTGAGCTACATCCCCAGCCCGCTGTGTATTTCCTGTTCAATTTTTTCCTGTCCCTGTCTCCTACATCCCCATCCCTGCAGAGTCCTGCTTAGGTTTGGTGTAAGTACTGGACAATTCTTTTTGATCACTGTAGGGCCAGAGTGCTACAACTTTTTTTTTTTTTAAATGGTCCTAGATTTAAACTGTGGGCCTTTGGTTCCCATAAAACCCTTTTATTCAGGGCTTATTGTTGACCTTTCCCTAGATCTTTTCAAGAATTACATATTATTCTTGATGAGGTGAAGAGATAATTTCTGATTTTAAAAATAGTTTGTAGTTGAAGGACTCTCTAATTTCCTGACCTTTGGTTTTTCCTTCTGGCTACTTTTGGCTATGCCTTGTTGTAGAAGGGTTATAGATGTGAGTTTGCAAACTTTCTTGACCAGACACTACCAGTAGGTCATGCTAGTCAATTTAGAACCTTTTATGAAATTATTTTTGAGAGTTAAGATCACTAATTCTTACATATTTAGTTCTGTTCATAGTGTAAGCTATGTGTCTAAGCAATAACCTAATGAGGCTACTTTCAGATAATGTTTGTTTCCCAAATGGCTATATTTTACTTAGCAGTTTGGGAGGAGGTAAATATGAGCAATAAAGAAACATTACTTCTGTGTATCCATGTCCTCCAAGAACAATCTTTGTGGAGGAGCATATCTTCAGAAAATCTAGAAGTTCTAGAGGGCATAGCTTGAGGAACTACACCAACATTGTTTCTGTTCTGAGGTAGTTTGCCTGAGGAAGCTTAGATTGAAAGTCCATTAAAAAAGGTCATGGGCTGGGCATGGTGGTGCACGCCCGTAATCCCCCAACTCAGGAAGCTAAGACAGGAAGATCACAAGATTGAGGCCAGCCTGGGCAGTTTAGTGGGTCCCAAGCAATTTACTGAGGCTGTCTTAATTTAAAAAGGACTCAGATGTAGCTCAGTGTTTAGAACCTCTGGGTTCAAGCCCCTGTATATCCCCACCCCACCTTAAAAAAAAAGTATTATGGTTCTGGTTAATCCAAGAAACTGAAGTGTGATTACCTTCCCCTTCCTCCTCAGTCAGCCAGGCTGAACATTCTAGAGGCGAGGTGCAACTGGGCACTGGGAAAACTAACTTTGAGTTCTTGTTTTGTTTCTATGTTACAGGCTTTCCTCGGAGACGGGTGGCATGGGGAGCAGCTAGAACAATGCAGATTCATCCATAATCCCTTTCTGCTGTTCACCACCACCCATGATCCATCTGTGTAGTTTCTGAACAGTCAGCGATTCCAGGTTTTAAATAGTTTGTAAATTTTCAGTTTCTACACACTTTATCATCCACTCGTGATTTTTTAATTAAAGCGTTTTAATTCCTTTCTCTGTTCAGCTGTTAATGCTGAGATCCATATTTAGTTTTATAAGCTTCTCCCTTTTTTTTTGTTTTTTGTTTTTTTTGGCTCATGAATTTTTCTGTTTGTCATGGAAATGTAAGAGTGGACTATTAATACATTTCAGTTTAGTTCTGTAATGTCAGGAATTTTTCAAAAAAATTAAAAGATGGACTGGAGCTTTTTCTTTGTGAATAGAAACTGGATGCCACAGTGATTCATGTGGGTTTTATTCCTGTTGTCTTCCTGTTATTTTTGTACCTTTTATTCCTTACAGGACCCTGATTGGGTTTTGAATAGAAGCCTTTATTGTAATTAAGATATTTTCTCCTGTTCACCACTCCCATGTTTTTTATTCACCCTCGATCCTTTATTCCTACAACCCTGTATTTAGTTGCCCCTTGTGAAACCTTATGCCCAGTTTGAGGATCAGACTTTGCTAGGACCTAACTGTAGAATAGGTGTGCAGTTCCATGGTTGGATGGTGCACACATGAATATACATGGAAGCAGTTGACCTGTATCTGGGATTCACCTTCATGGGAATATTTGTCCTTGTTCAAGCTTGCATATTTTAAATGAAAACTTAAGTCTCTTGTTTTTAGTAAGTGTTCATTTATAGTCCTTTTTCCTTAATGAGGTTTTTCCTTTTTTTTGTTTGGGGGGACTGGAGTTTGAACTGAAGGGGTCTTTACTACGGAGCTACATTCCAGTTACTTTTTTTGAGACAGGGCCTTGCAAAATTGCCCAGGCTGGCCTTGAATTTACAATGTTCCTGCCTTAACCTCCTGAGTTGCTGGGATTATAGGTGTGTGCCACCGTTCCTGGCCAATAAGAAGAGCTACTTCTGTTTTTGTCATAAAATCACTTAGAAGATTGTACCTGTTGCTATTTGTGCCAGTAATTGTACAAAGTTTAACGTGATCATTTAGTGAGAAAAGATAGTTAACCTCACCAGGTTTGATATCCCATTCATTCATCAAGAAAAACCCTCAACAGCTGGGCCTGCATGGAGTGGTTATATTTCAAGGTTTTTCACAGGGATACAATATTGACAGTCCCCACCCCAATCAGGCACCAGGATAAAAGCAGGGACTTAAACAGCACCCCAGTTCTTCAGCCTGAGCCATCATCACATGCTATCAAGTCTCTCAACCTCACCCTGGGCCCTAAGCCAGGGGTTGGCAGAGAAAGGGAGGGACAAAGAAACGAGTTACATTGCCACCTGAGAAACCTCAGAAGGGAGGACCCAGCCTTAGTCTCCCTCCTCCCAAGTGCAAAATGTGTAAACAGAGTAAACGGAAAACAGAAAAGTGCAGTCTACATGGTTCCTTCTGCCTCCCAATGTTGGGGGTAAAGATCCTAGTGACAAGCATTGCTTGCTGAACATAAGGAATGGGGTGAAGCAAGAAGGGGCCAGTTTCCACACAGCTCTAGGGCGGTACTTGTCATTCATCTCCACAGCTGCCTGTATCACTTGACTTTTATCAGGGGGTCAGTTCCCCACAAGCCTGACTTAAGCTTGGGACAGCCCCATCTTCCTCTGATTATGTGGCGCATATATATTATTTATATAAATATTTCTCTATATACAGGGAATTAGAGTGGCTTTCATGGAGGGAGTGAGGATGGGGGCCGCAAGGCATCAACGCTGTTGGAGTTGTCCAATTCAGTGCTGTCACAGTCTGAGTCCTCAGAATTAGGAGGGCCCTGTGAGGAAGAGTAGAAATGCAGTGAGGTGGAACAGCTCTTGGCATTATAATGATCCCAGTAAGGGCAGAATCTAATAGCCAGTGGCTTACTGATTTTATTGCTTCCAGGTTTTAGTTGCTCAGGTCATTCTGCAAGGCACCAGACTGCTATTTTCAGGATCCTTCCCTGGCTGCAGTTAATAGTGGCCACATGAGTTGTCACAGACACCATATTATACAGGCTCTGTATCATAGGCCTCACTTACCATATGAATGTTTGCTTTTGGGAGGGGAAGAAACTGGCTCAGAAACTGATGGAGTCTAAATACCTATCTTTCTGGCCTGTACATATATCACCGGAAGCTGTCAAAAATCAGGCTCCTGGTTCTTGTCTGATATCTGGTAGGTTCTGTTCTTAACTTACCTGCTCACCTCTGAGTAGGTCCTGATGTGGTATGGGCTGGGAGGAAGGGTCAGGAACAGCCTCTGAGGCAGGTGGGTCCAGTGGGATTTCTGAACCCTGGGAACACATGTCGTCAGACCGTTCATCTGGCCGTTCATCAGTGTTGGTGCTGCCAACTTCAGGTGTGCCACTGGGGGAAGGCTCACTAGCTGTGCCCTCCTCCCCATCTGATGGATTCTCTGAGCTGAAGGTAGATAGTGACTGGCGCATATTCATGCCCTGAGGCCACCTAAAATGTTAAAAGGGTGGGTGTTAAAGACTTGTTCTGCCCTTTGCAGCCCTGAAACACATAGGCCTTTGCCACATGATTATCGCTCACCTCTGGCTTGATGTCAGCTCTACTTCACTGTCTACTTCTCCTTCTTCCTCTTCTGAAGAGATTCCTCGTTTCTGTGTGGGAGAAATGAGGGACTGTGATCAGAAAAGGGAAAAAGTCTTGAATCCAGGATAAGGGAATTTAGTTACAAAAGATTATATAGGGAGTCGCCTAAGATTGAGAGCTCAGAATGGGCAATGAGACCTAGAACCAGGGTAGAACAAGGAAAGGGGAATTATAGAAATCTCCCCATACTTTACCTGACTCCGAGTGACAGCAGCCCTGTAGAGCAGTGCAGCTGGAGTCAAGTGCTGGGACCCAGCCCGGCTTCCTCCCCGGCCCGCTGTCCCTTCCCTTCCAGTTCCCAGCAGCCCTACACCTTCGCCAGGCCCTACTGGTGGAGGCGGCTCCCCTTTGGCCCCCCCAGGTGACTCAGGGCTGGTGGAACCAGGGGCTGAGCCTTCACTTGGGGGGGTGTCACCGCGGGCTGGAGGTGGTGAGCCAGGATCCCCAGCTCCTGTGGACCCCCGACCCCGAGCTCCCAGTGCTGCTGACAGCAGGTCTGGGGATGAAGAAGACATCTTGCGGAGCAGAAGGTCATGGTGGAGCCCACGGAGGGCAGGAGGACAAGCCTCCCAAGCTGAGGGTCCTGCTCCTAGGCCCCCTGGGCTTCCTGGTCCTCCAGGTTCATGGGGTGGCACAGCTGCACGAAGCCCAGGGAGGTCCCCACAGCTGCCCTTGGCGCTGGACTTGCGGTGACGTGTCTTGCCACGGCGACTCCGTCCTGGTGAGGGGGGACCCTTAGGACACCCTGGAAGCCCCACGCCACTTAGTGCTGCATCTAGTTTAGGTAGCAAGGACTCTGTCTTCAGGATATCTGGCCTGGTAGGGGAGAATACAAGGTTGAGATTAATGTATTTACCCACCCAAAGCCTGAGCATTTCCACCCTTCTAAGCATCTGCAGCCTTTTCAGCATCAATCCTGTCAGAACTCTTAGAACCTCAATCTTAATGAACTCGTGCCTTACCTTTTGCTATGGGGTGACAGTTTCTGTGGCACATTCCTCTTCTTGATGAGTTTCTCCATTGTGTTCCCATGAAGGAGGCCCCGAGAAGGGTGTGGCTTTAGCAGCCCTGGGCATCTCCGCTCTAAAGCTTGTTCTCGCCTAAAGATTCAGATAATTCCTCAGTTGGGAATCTGAATAATGAGGGATCTGTAGGGTCTACAAGTAAGGCAGCTCAGCAGAGGTCAGGCCCTTGGTGTATAAAGGTGGGCAAGGTTACCTGAGCAGCTCCCGCTCCTTGAGTTCCAGCTGCAACATGAGGGCATTTAGTTCCATGTATAGGTTGTTAGCTCTCTCCAATTTCCGTTCATAGTGCTCCCTGATATCCAGGGCATGTCTGAAATGGGCAGATGGGTTCCCCATGGTAAACTTGAGTTCATGTGATTTTATGGTGCATCTCAGTCTCTGGGAGCTGGTGGTATCCAGTTCCTGCTGCTGGTAAAATCCCCTCAGTCACATACCTGAGCTCCTCCCTCCTCCTCATTACCAGCTCCTCTTCTAGGCGGTGCAGACAGGTTCCTTCAGACTTGATCTTCTCAAAGTGCAGCTTTACCTCTTCCCTCCACTCTGCCTGGGGGTGGAGAGACAGTGAAGGTTAAGAGCCATCTCTTCACCCAGTTGACCTGAGGTCTCTAGAGGTTGCCTGTGCCACTGCAAATTGTGTTTTCAGAGCAAAAGAGGGGGGCACAAGACTAACCAAGATGGGGTCCCAGTCCTCTGTAAGGACTAATATATTGTGTCCAGCCAACCCTTTTGCTTAGCCTCCCCACTCCACCCAAAGGGCATCATTATTTCTGCAAAGGGGACTTGGATATTCATTTCCCTATCCACAGCACACCTGGGACTTAAAGTAAGTCTCCTGGGGTGTGGAGAGTACGTCAGCTGAGGCAATGTCCAGATGCAGCAGGATCTGTCGGAATGATGGACGATTTCTTGGTTTGCTGTTCCTGAAGGGAATGAAGTTGGGGAAGAAGGGAATTTCAGGGAGGACCAGATAGGAACTAGAACATCCTTTCCTAAGGTGTGTCCTGGAGAACCCAGTCTTAGAATGTACTGTGATAGGGCTGGGGATATAGCTCAGTTGGCAAAGTGCTTGCCTTGCAATCAAGGCCCTGGGTTCAATACCCAGCACCACAGAAAATAAATAAATGGATGGATGGATGGATGGATACAGATAGACAAATAAATGTACTGTGATATAAGGAAACCTGTTTAACCTCATATTTTCCAGTTGTCTACCCCAGTAAAAACATTTTTCTGAGAAACACCAATGAAAAACAATTTGGTAAATGCCAAGAATCTTCAGGTTAGTACATGGTAATGCACATCTGTTATCCTTGTGACTTGGGAGGCTGAGACCAGCCTGGGAAACTTGAAGACCTCATCTCAAAATAAGCTATGCATGGTGGCGCATGCTTGTAATCCCAGTGGCTCAGGAGGTTGAGGTAGGAGGATTTAAGTTCAAAGTTAGCCTCAGCAACTTAGGCTCAATCTCAAAATACATTAAAAAAAGGGCTGGGAGCCGGGTGTGGTGGTGCACACCTGTAATCCCAGCTACTGGGGGGTCAGGGGGACTACAAAATATGGCTGGAGACTTGGCTCAATGGTTGTGCTCCTGAGTTCAATCCCTGATACCAAAAAAAAAAAAAAAAAAAGGACTGGGGGTGTGGTTTAGTGGTTAAGTGCCCCTGGATCAATCCCTGGTATCCAAAAATAAATTAATTAAAAAAACACCTGGGACTGTCTTTCAGTTTTAGAATGCCCAAGTTCAATCTCTAGTACCACCACCACAATAAAAGATTCAGCTTATCCTCTGGCTTCTATGGTCATCTATGTTGTTTTTGTGGTACTGGGTTTAATCCAGAGGTGTTTAACCACTGAGCTGTATCCCCAGCATTTACTATATCTAATCTATCAATTTTGGTACTAGGAATTAAACCCAGCCATTTTTATTTTGAGAAAGGGTCTCACCACATAAGATCAAGTACCCCAAAGGTCACTCTGCTTAGAAGGCAGTAGAAGCCCAATTCAGATGCAAATTACTCTTTGAATTTAATGTTCCCCTGCAGATTACTAGTCAGTCCAGTATCCCTCAGTTATGAGTCCCTTAATCCACATTTCAGATACTTGAGAGCATCATTGGGTAGCTTTGGCCTCCTTTCTCTATTAAGGATTCTGGGCCTGGATGCCTGGGTTCTAGGAACTAGCTATTCCTACAAAGAATTATTCCTTAGCTATTCCTTATAGAATAGCTATTCCTTAGCTATTTAGCAAAGCTCTCTGGCTTCTCAACTAGAGTCCAGTTTAGCCCAAACCCAGCCATCCTTACCAGCACTGACGAAGTAAGATTTTGAAGCCATCTGGGCAGCTGGAGGGTACGGGCAGATGGAGACTGTTGCTTCCTACACCCCAGATGATGGCTGAGGAATCTACATCTTTGTAAGGGATCTCACCAGTCAGGAGTTCCCATAGCACCACACCAAAGGACCTGGAGATAAGAGGGTGTATCATTTGTGAAAGTCTCCCTTCAGAGGCCCTGGTTGCCAAAGAATGCCCAAGCCCTGGTGGCACTGCCCCACTTTGTTGGCCACCCACCCTCCTCAGTCCTCATTCTGGCCCTCACCAGATGTCAACCTTCTCAGACACAGGCTCATTGCGGATCACCTCAGGGGCCATCCAGGCTACCGTCCCTGCAAAGGACATCTTGGTGCTCTTGTCACTCAGCTCCTTGGAAGTGCCAAAATCTGAGATCTTCACCACGTCGTCATATGTGATTAGCATGCTGGTAAAAAGTGTAGTCAGCTGGGATCCATGTCCTTCCACATATCCCAACTAACTCTCTAGCAACTTTGCCTTTCTGTTGAACATCATAAGGGACACCCAAAGGTGAAAGGTTCACCACAGTCCTTCCAAGATAGAACTGTCACTTGAAAAAAGTTTCTGAAATGGCCACATGCACATAGGGCAGGATCTAGAAGGAGGGAGAGGGCCACACAGCCTTGGATGGTCCCCTGCATGTGCAGCAATTTCTGCTTGCTTGCAGGCATACTCACTTGGGGGACTTGAGGTCTCTGTGGATGATCTTGTGCAGGTGCAGGTAGTTCATGCCTCCGGCAATGCCCATGGACCAGTCAACCAGCAAGGACGGGGTGACAGGGCGGCCAGCCCGCAGCACCTCATATAGCTGGCCCTGGGCGCAGAACTCCATGAGGATGCAGTAGCAGGGCGCCTGGGTACACACACCCCTGGGGGCCGAACACCATAATGTGAAGGCCTCAGGCAGCCCAACATTTACCTCACTTGCACTTGGAACCCTCATTCCCACCCATGCTGTTTGGGGGTCTCCTTTGGGAAGGATGCTTTAGGTCCCACTGCCCCATGAGGATCGCAGGCCTCGGCATAATACTCCCAGCCCCTTCCCTGGACCTCACTTGAAAGTGATGATGTTGGGGTGCTTCAGCTTTCGCAGGTGCTTGATGTCGGTCTCCTTGAGGTCTCGTACTTTCTTCACAGCTACCTCCTCCCCATGGAAGCGCCCCAGGAAGACAGCTCCCTGGGCCCCGGAGCCTACCCACTGCAGGTCCAGGATTTCCTCAAAAGGAACCTCCCAAAGGTCTGTGGGCAGGAGGCACAGTGCCACAAGGCTCAGAAGCTGCACTCAAGGCTTTATGACAAGGCCAGGGATGGGGGACATCATTGAGTTGGCTAAAATGAGTCAAGGGCAAGGCAGAAGGGTAACAAATCAGGCTGAAAAGACATTAGGTCTAGGGGACAGAGAAGGAAATGATGGGGTGGCTTTGAAAGCAGCTGGGGGTTTGGGGTGCAGCTCAATGATAGAGCAGTTGCCCAGCATGTGGGCCCTGGGTTCCACAGCACCACAGACACACAAAAAGTTGGGAAGTTAGGCTAATAGATGGGTGGGGGACTAGGGCTGGGCAGTGGGGAGGGAAGGGATCACTGGATGATGACTGAAGTGTGGGGCTGTCCAACAGATCTCAGACTTAGGGAGACTCGGAGAGAGCTCAGACAGGAACCTGGCCTACCTTCCTGCTGCTGCTTGTGTTCCGTGGAGTAGGCTTTGCCAATCATGGTCCAGACTGGGCGCAGGCAGCCGAAGAGGCCTTCAAGGAAGCCACTGCCACTCTGGCACTGTAGCCTCACCTCGTCAGCTCGGACTCTAGATGCCCGACTCTCAGGTGATCCAGTGGCTCCTCCTGAACCCCCTGTTTCCTGCTCATGTAGCTGCAGGACACTATTGGCAAAAGGCTCAGGAGGTGGCTCTCCACCTGGGGAGGGGCTGGGCCCACCTGCGCCCTGTCCACCAAGAGGCACTACATCACGAAGTACACACTGGGTGGGTGTCAGGTCCTTCTCAGGGGTGCAGTCTGAAGTGTCTGGGTCCAACTTGCGCATGGAAGCCTCACTTAGGGTAGACACGAAGCCCCCAAAAGAAGGGGAGGGTGTGCGGGTCTCATGGAGGCAGGCCATAGCCTCTGGGCCCCGATGTGGTGCTGAGCAGCGGGCCCTGTGGGAATGAAGGAGGAAGGGACTATCAAAGCCACAGGCGCAGCTCCAAAAGCTTGGGCTAAGAAGCTGAGCTAGCAATAGCTCACTGAAGGCAACACTTGAGTTTTCCCTGAGGTACCCATCAGAGGACACCCAACACGCTTGGGCTTCCTCTTGGGTATCAGTAGTGCAAGCAATACTGTGATATATGGGTAACACACTTGAGTATCATTTTCAGGTAGACACAAGTAACAGACCCACCCACACACTGGCAATATTTATTTATTTATTTTTGTGGTGCTGGGGATTGAACTCCAGGCCTTTGTACATGTTAAGCAAACACTTGATCACTGAGCCACATCCCCAGCCCCTTAAAATATGTCTCAAACTTGCTGGGTGGTACACACCTGTAATCCAAGTGGCAGGAGGATCACAAGTTCAAAGTCAGCCTCAGAAACTTAGTGAAACCCTAGGTAACTTAGCTAGGCCCTGTCTCAAAATAAAAAATAAAAAGGGATGTGGCAGGGCTGGGGTTGCGGCTCAGCAGTAGAGTGCTCGCCTAGCATGTGCGAGGCCCTGGGTTCGATCCTCAGCACCACATATAAATAAATATATATATATATAAGGATGTGGCTCAGTGGTTAAGTACCTCCTGAATTCAATCCCTGGTACCATAAATAAATAAATAAGATCTCAAATTCAAGTATAAGACTAGGTTACTGCTCTACTAGAATGCTTAGCTGGATTCAAACCCAGAACCACAGAAATGAAAACAAAAATCCTTAGGAATCACAAGTAACAAGTCTAGTTTCCCTTCTCCCTATACAACTATTGGAATTCACTCCTGCAGTACCTATTTCACCTTAGGCTCACTGGTGCCAACAGATATGAGGGTCTCTAAGTCACCTTTACCTTGATTCTCAATCTCAGGCCTGCAGTGGTAACATAACTAGACTTCCTTCATGTTGAAGTGTACACACGTGAGATTGATAGACCTTCTAATTGGGCACCCTCAGAAAATGTTTCTAGACCTCATGATCAAGAACTTTCAGACAATACCAATGAGGCCCCCTCAGGAACATTAGCTCAGATAAAAGCCTTAGCCTAAGACACATTAAGGGCTCACAACTGAACCCTCTGCCTAGGTGTTTACAGGTATACAACCAAGATCTCCAAGGTAAGTGAAAGCTAACAGCTCCACTATCACCCAGCACAACTGGCAAAAAAAGGTAGAACCATCCAGTAGAGAGGCACGAGCTGTGTTAGGACAAGCTATGGCCTGTTGCAGAATCATCTTGAGCCATTCCCATCACCAGCTGCTCTCCAGGGCTCAAAGGACACTGTCTTATCTCTTCCTTGTTTCCCCATCCTCAGCTCTTCAAACCAAGATCCAATTTTCCAGGCCAAGGAGATTTATCCCAATTTATAGCTGGCTGTTATTTAAAAACCAATCACTGCGAAGCCGGGTGCAGTGGTCCACGCCTCCAATCTCAGTAGCTCGGGAGGCTGAGGCAGGAGGATCGCGAGTTCAAAGCCAGCCTCAACAAAGGTGAAGTGCTTAGCAGTTCAGTGACACCCTGTCTCTAAATAAAATACAAAATAGGGTTGGAGATGTGGCTCAGTGGACTGAGGGCCCCTGAATTCAATATCTAGTACCATCCCGCCCCCAAATCATTGCCAGGAGCAGTGGCACATGGGTGTATTCCCAGCAATTTAAGGAGGCTAAGGCAGGAGGGCTCTGAGTTCAAGGACAGCCTAGGCAACTTATGGAGACCCTATCTCAAGACTAAAAAAAAAAATTACTGGGGATGTAGCTCATTATGACCTCAGGGAAGCTATAGTTGGGCCTTAGTTTCTCCAATTACACAGAAGGGTGAATTGGCTATCACCCGGGCACAGCAAACTCTCCAGCCTTTACCAGAATTGTCCTACACCCACTCCACCCACTCCAGGACCCCTTAAGGATACCAGGAGTCATCCTGGTCTCCTATCTCCACATCTAGTCATCAAATCCTGAGACTGTTGAGAACAAGAATTCCACTATCCCTCACCTAGGTCTTTCCAGGAGCCCCTGTGGTAGTCTCCTAGAAATAACTATCTAACATTCTGAATCACAGTGGAGGGGAGTGGCAGGGATCTACACATGCAAAAGGACTCAGGGATGAAGTTGCAGATATATAAGGAAGGTATTTGTGGGGGATGGGGGAGCCCAGGGAGAATGATAGTCTTAGCTCTTCCAGCACAATTTTCAGGCCTCTCTTTTTAAGGGGAGACTGGGAATTTTACCCAATTTAGAGGCACTTTGCCAGTGGGCTACAGCCCCAGCCTCTCTCCTCCTTTTTTTTTTTTTTTTTTTTTTTTAACACAAGAGCTAAGTTGCTGAGACTGGTCTTGAAGTTGATCATGCTCCTCTTGCCTCAGCCACCTGAGTCCCTGGGATTTCAGGTCTGCACCACCATTCCTGGCTCAGGTCATTCTTTTTAACTAGTACCTTTGAAAAGCTGCCACAATGTCATTCTATTCTCTCTATTCCCACTGTTGCCTTAGTTCAAGCTTCATTAACTGACATCACCTGGCCTAACTCTTAAGTTGGCTCAAATTCCTCCCTGTCCTTTCTCCAGAAGGATCTAAGAAATATCTAGAACATACACACCATGCTATACCCAAGCACCTCTCTCCCACCTCACCACTACTAATGATGTTGGTACCCAAATAATGTAGAACCAACCTGACACCATGTTACATCAAACTTTTGATCCAGGGCACCCAATTAAAATGGCTACTATTATGAAAGGTTTACTATGTACATTAACTCCGATATGAAGTAGTACTTTTCAATTCCCCAAACTGTAAGTAAGGTGGGCATATTAGTTCCGACTCTACAGACTAAGTGATAGAAATATTCCATGACCTGCTAGAGAAGCCACAGCCAATAAGAAGCTCAAACTCTGCCTGAGGCTTATTCTGCCCAGAAGGTGTTTGTCATCACCTCTTTTGACTTTTTTTGAGTCTCAGGTCATCCTGGAAGTCTGTACGACCAGACCCTCTTAAGTGAATGCCTCTTGTGGGCTAGCACAGCCCCGTGTGCTTCCTCCATCATGGCTCCCATGTGAAAGCATTCCATGGTCAGACGCCTAGTTCCTTTGAGAGCCTGGACTGTTGTAAAGCAACGACTTCCCTGTATTCTTCAGCCCGGGACAGAGTAAGGTGGAACAACTGCTCCACCTACTCCAGGACCCTTTAAGGCTATCACACGCACTAATGCCATAAGGTGATGCTCCCTTAATGGTCACATTGGCTCATCAAAGAAGGTACTATGGTCCTCTTATTTTCTTGAGAAAACATGAGGTCCAGAATGTGGAAATTATTGTCACATTCGGCTTCTGAATCGCCTACGCATCCCACGAGATATCTGCAGTTCAAGGGCGAAGGTGATTGTAATGTAATGCAAGTTACAGTCAAGCGCAGGCCGGGCTTGTGCCAATACACCCGAGAATCGGGCCCTGGAGGATCCGAGGGCTTTCACCTCCCACGCCTGGGCTTCGCTTCTGGACTACCCAGAACCAGGGCTGGGGATCTCGGGGAAGTGCAGGGCCCACCCGCTGGACAATCAGGCCACCGGTGACAGATTCCCGAAGCCCAAGTCGGAGAGGAAGGGGTTACGACCACGGACCCTTCCCCCTCCCGACCTCTTTCCCGGTTGTCACGTGGCTTGTGGCTGGTGGCGGGGGCCAGGGTCCGGGTGGGGAGAGGGGGACCACGGACTGAGGGAAGCGCTGGGCGCTGCGGCGTAACCATGACGACTGGGCTCCAGGCGGCTCGTGAAGTCACCAGGACAAGATTAGCCCAGGGTCACGTGAAAGCGACACAGGGCGGAACCGCGCGTCTGAGCCCCGCCCCTGACCTGGGCAAGCGCAAGTGGCTGGTTGCCCGGATGGCTGCAGGCACTGCAGGTGCGGACCTGGACCCTGCGGTCTGCAGCCTGTGTTCCCCTCCTCCGACCTCGTCTGCTTTAAGATCTTCAGCTGGGCAACGGGTGGAGGGAAAGAGGTTGGTTGAAGGGAAAGGATTCCTGTGGTTGGCACTGGGGTGCAGTGGCACATAGAAGGAAAACAGGAAATGGAGAGATGACAGGACACAGGGTGAAAGGCACAGCCAGAGGGAGTAGCCAAGAGATGCCGAGACCAAAAGCGTGAAGTTCAAGGTGGACAAACTGAAAAGCTGTCTGCCCTCAGGCTTCCTCTCCACTAAGGATCAACCCAGGGCCGCAGGCATGCTAAGCAAATGCTCTACTTCTGAGCTACACTCCCAAATCCTTTTTAATAAAAATTTGAGGCAGGGTCTAAGTTGCTGTGGCTGACCTCGAACTTGGGATCCTCCTGCCTCAGCCTTCCAAGTAGCTGGAATTGCAGGTCCGAGTGCCCACCCAAAGGCGCCAAAATGGAGATGAGATGGCACCAAAACCCAGAGATAATGGGTCCCTTCCTACTTAGTTTCCTATTTAGAAGCTGAGCTTTTGAGTAACACAAGAGCTGGCTTTTTGAAGGAATTTTTCACCCTTCATCTGGTTGTTTGGTAACTAAGTTTAAGCCTAGAGAAGGTGACATGCTCAGAGACACTTGCAGCCAGGCCTCCCTCCAATTCACCAGGCTTCCCCAGAGGCCCCTTTGGTATCCATGGCCAGCAGCTGGGGAGAAGAGAGAAACCATTTCACCTGTTTGTCTTTTAGGGCACTGTAGGAGTAGGAGATGGTATGAGAGAAAGATAGGGAATCTAGCCAAGTTCAATCCACCCCATCCCCTTTCTCAGGATAATGACAACTCTTCCAGATGATTTGCAGAAGGGGTAAAGTTGAGGCCCCAAGGGGCCATAGTAAACTGGAGATTTCTCCCAGTAAACTGCCCCTTCCTTGCCGTTTCCTTTATTCCTGATCTGCCAGCTGTGTCCCACTGTCTCTGAGCTGGGCCTTGGCACCAGGGCTTAGGGGGGATATTATGACTTGGAGCTCCTAGCCTAGACATTTGGTCACCATAGGGGAAGGGACTTATCTCTCTGGCCATCAATTATGCAGAGCATGGGGAGCAGGGTAGAGATGTGATAGGAGGGGTAGTATCCCTGTCAGTCATCCTATCAACCATATTTACTAAGTGTTGACTTGTGCATCTGCTGCAGACTAAGGAGAGAGAGTGATCTCTGGGCTATACTTCTGCCAGAGAAGGCAGCTCTGTGGATACCTCCACAGGCCTTCATTCAGGATCAGGTGGGAGGTCTCTGCTTTGATGGTGGTCCCTAGAGTGCCCCATACGGAGGCCACAGGGTGTGACCACCAGGTCCTCCAGGGTTCTCTGAGATGAAGGAGGCCTATTGTGAGTTTTTCAAATTCTCTCTAGCTTCTTTTTCTAACAGAAGAAACAACACAGCTGCTTACTGGGATTCTTGGGGGCTTACTTCAGAGGCATGGCCATCTGCTTAAGTCTTTTTTTTTTTTTTTTTTTTTTTTTTTTTTTTTTTTTTTTTTTTTTTTTTTTTTTAAAGAGAGAGTGAGAGAGGAGAGAGAGGAGAGAGAGAGAGAGAATTTTTTAATATTTATTTGTTTTTAGTTCTCGGCGGACACAACATCTTTGTTGGTACGTGGTGCTGAGGATCGAACCCGGGCCGCACGCATGCCAGACGAGCGCGCTACCGCTTGAGCCACATCCCCAGCCCTCTGCTTAAGTCTTGTCACCCTAGACACTTTCTACTGTCCCAGACCTCATTTTCCACTTAGGAAAAGGAGGAAGCTTCCACTTCTCTCTTGAGTGGGAGTGAGAAGAGGGGTCTTCAAGGGGAGAGGAGACCAGTGGCTTTGGAATCCTCGTTCTGCCCTAAAGCCTTTGAGACCCTGACAAGATAAAGGCCTGATGGATCCCAGTCATGCCTCCTATCTACCTGGCTGCAGCTTTTTATTTTCCTTTTGACAGGATCCATGGCCCTAGAGTTCTTAGATGGAAAGAAGTCCAGCTTTTCTAAGCAACCTCATGAAATGTAAATGCCTTCTTTATTTTAATATTTATTTTTTAGTTGTAGTTGGACACAATACCTTTGTTTTATTTATTTTTATGTAGTGGTGAGGATTGAACCCAGGGCTTCGCATGTGCTAGAGGAGTGCTCTACTACTGAGCTACGACTCCAGCCCCTTTAAATGCCTTCTTGAGATGCTGATAAAAATAAGCTCACCCCTATATCCAGGTCCTCAGCCTTTTACAAGTCAAGCCCCTCAGATCCTTGCTGGTACACTTCTCCTAGTAAGGTGGCAGTGAAGGTGCTGAGGGAGAACAGTACTGTTTAGGACAAAAGAACTGACTTTGGATTTGGAGAGCTCAGAGCTAGAACTCTACTTCTGCTACTGAATGCTTAAAGAATGTGGTCTCTGGACTCCCAACCCCACCTTAAGGGATGGCAAGAGTACAGTGAGCTGGTGCAGCCTCCTGACCTTGTCTTCCTGGTTGACTGGATACCATGTCTTTCTCTTTGGATTCTTGAGAAGCCATGTCTTCTGTATGACCAGAAAAAGGGAGACTTGGTCTCTGATCCTTCGCATCCCAGGATCAATCATGATTTCAGGATCCAGTGGAACAACGTCACAATGTCAGCCATTGTGCTAAACCCCCCAGTTTTGCCACTGCTAGGTCCTTTTCC
Source organism: Ictidomys tridecemlineatus (assembly GCF_052094955.1). Lineage (NCBI taxonomy): Eukaryota > Metazoa > Chordata > Mammalia > Rodentia > Sciuridae > Ictidomys > Ictidomys tridecemlineatus. The sequence continues at coordinate 61,679,417 of NC_135482.1, read as the reverse complement.
CTTCTTGCACACTGTCAGGGAGGCCTGGTGTTCTGCACCCATCTTTACTCTCTAGCCAGGTCTCTTAGGGATCTGTTCTCCTAAGAAGCTGTACCAGGAAGACCCTCCCTTCCATTGATGGTGTGCCAGGATCACCCCTCAGCCTTACACACGGAGATCTGAGGGGTAGGGGAGGGTAGGGGCAGGGTGGGATGAGCCACAGGGTCCCTCCTTCAGGATTTCTGGTAGACCTAGAAGAAGCTGAGTATATTTTATTTTTTGGTACTGGTGATTCAACTCAGGGGCACTTTATGACTGAACTACATCCCCAGTCCTTTGTTCTTTTTTTTTTTTTTTTTTTTTTTTGAGCTTGTTTCCCTAAGGTACTGAGGCTAGCCTTGAACTTGAGATCTTCCTGCCTTAGCTTCCCAGAAGGTGGGATTTCAGGGATGTGCACCCAGCAGAAGTGCATTTCATTTCAACACACTGTTCCTGAGCTGGAAGTGCATTAAAAAAAAAAAAAATCTGGGCTGGGGGTAAAACTCAGTGGTAGAGTGCTTTTTTAGTATTTGTGAGGCCTTGGGTTTGATTCCTAGCAATATAAAACCCAAAACAGAAAACAAACTAAAAGATAGATATTGAGGTTTAACACAAGGTAGGTAGAATCATGGATATTTTAATTTTCTTCTTTTAGATTATCTGGGTTTTCTAGTATTTCAGGAATAACTTTTGAATTGCTTTTAAAATGAGACAAACTTTATTCTAAATTGCAAAATGAAAAATAAAATAAAATTGATAGAGTGCTCATTCACTTCTATCCCCTTGCTTAGGAACATTGTGCTATCGAGAGAGATATGGCAAACCTCAGAAACAGAGGTCTGCTGAGATTTTACCTCTGCTCTTGACCAGTTGGGTGACCTATTCTATGAGACGTTATTGTTTTATTATTATTTTTGTACCAGGGGTGCTTAACCACTGAGCTGCATCCCCTGCCCTTTTTACATTTTATTAGAGACAGGGTCTTGCTATGTTGCTCAGGGCCTCCCTAAGATGCGGAGGCTGGCTTTGAACTCACAATTCTCCTGCCTCACCCTCCCAAGTGCTAGAGTATGAGACTTTCTTTTTTTTTTTTTTTTTTTTTGAGAGAGGGGAGAGAGAGAGAGAGAAAGAGAGAGAGAGAGAGAGAGTGAGAGAGAGAGAGAGAGTGAGAGAGAGAGAATTTTTAACATTTATTGTTTAGTTCTCGGCGGACACAACATCTTTGTTGGTATGTGGTGCTGAGGATCGAACCCGGGCCGCACGCACGCCAGGCGAGCGCGCTACCGCTTGAGCCACATGCCCAGCCCGAGACTTTCTTAAAAAAAAAAAAAAAAAAAATTCTTTCTTTCTTTATTTATTTTTTATGTGATGCTGAGGTTTGAACCCAGGGCCTCATGTGTGTGAGGCAAGCACTCTACCACTGAGCTACAGCCTCAGCCCAGCCTACAACCTCAGCCCAGGAGTATGAGATTTTTTAAGAAGTCTATTTCTTCATCTCTAGATTGAGACAGGGTACCTATGTTACACACTGGTGATGGGTGTGAACACAGGCTCTGAGCCAGACAGACCTGGGTTCAAATCCTAGGTTTTGCCACACACCAACACACCAGCATTTTTTTTTTTTTTTTGGAAGTGCTTGGGATTGAACCCAGGCAGGGCCTTGTGCATGTGAGGCAATCACTCTACCAACTGAGCTATATCCTTAGCTCCTACACACAGCCTTTTGACTTTGAATAAAAAAGTTTGTTTCCTTTTCCCTAAAGTAGAGATGACAATAACACTATCTTTTTGTGAGCATTATTGAGGTAATCAAGTTGTTGGCTCAGTACTTAGTATATGGAAGCTCTCTATAAACAGCAGTCATGTGGACAGGTTTAAAATGAAGTAGTGGGTTTTTAAAATCAATGTGATTTCCTTCCCTTTTTTCCTTCTTTTATTTCTCAAAAAGAGGCAGTAGAGATGGTACAGGTGGAAAGGGTGGTATAGAAACGAGGGGAAAAAAAGAAGCGTAAAAAAAAGAATCAGCCAGGACTGGTGGCACAGGTCTGATATTCCAGCAGCTTAGGAGGCTAAGGCAGAGGATTGCGAGTTCAAAGCCAGCCTCAGCAACTTAGTGAGACACTTAGCAATTCAGTGAGACCTTGTCTCTAAGGAAAATGTAAAAAAGGGCTGAGTATGTGGCTCAGGGTTAAGCACCTCTGGGTTCAATCCCCAGTACAAACAAACACAAACAACAACAACAAAACCCAAAGGGCAAAGGTTTTCTCCTCAAAGGTCCTTACTATCCCCCTGGAATAGTGTCACTACTTCCTCAATACACACACAGGACTCCAATCCTATTGGGAGCAAATGATCCAGACAGATGGTTAGTGGCCAATCCCTCCTGAAGCCCCAGAGTCCTCTCTGCTGCAGTTTAACACTGTCTTCCTCCTGTCCCAGCAAAGACTCCTCAAACAGCTGGCTCACTAATCCTAACCCCTTCTTCTTCCCCATGAAGGGACTGACTTAGGGTGATGGGTACTAGAACTTAGTGCTCTCTTCCTGGCAATGCCAGACTCTACCACCTCACTACCACCAGAAGAACTAGGGAACAGCAAAGGGTTTTTATAAGGGTTCTGCCATCCTCAATTGTGAGGAAGTTTAGGAAATCCCAAGCTACTTCCAGAAACTTCTTGTCCCCTGTCCCCATAACTAGTTTCATAAAGGGATGACCACTTATTTGCGTGTTTTCATGTTTGCTGGGGTCAACAATGTAAGTGAACAGATGAGTAGGAGGCTGGAGAGGGCAGCCACCTCTTCACCCTTGAGTGTTGAGACATGAGGGAGCAAGGTCTTTAGCTCAGAGAAACTTCAGTGTCCTGATAGGAAGGCTCAGGGGGCATTTGGGACCATACCTTTTTGAATCCCTTCTGGTTTTAACTTGGTATGACCCTCTGGCTGAAAACCAGAGCTCCCAGGGTGATAGAGACTTCCCTGAGAGTTGGAAGGGAAAGAGTATTTAGAGGGAGGCAGCAACTGTGGCTGAAGAGGACTCTGGGTTGGGTGAAGAGACCTAGTGTGCATTCCCTCTTTGACTGAAAGTCAAAGAGGTAGCAGAGAAGGGAGCTAAAAGGTGGGACTCCTCCCTTAATTCAAAGGGACAGCTATTTCCTCCCATTGCCTATGGGGTCTTGATCTCTTTTTTTCCCTCTGATCATTCAAGCAAGTTTTAACTCTATAGAGAGAATTTTTGCTCATTCTTAAGCCAAGGAATTTGAGGGGTGTAGGAGGGAAAAGGAGTTTCTCCATGGGCCTGACCTGGGGAAATGAGTTAGGGGAGCCAGAGGATGGGGAGAGAGAGGAAAGAGAAAGCCACATATGAGTAGGGGAGGGAAGGATGCAACAGCTGGATGGAGAGGAATGCTACAGCTGGAGGGGACTAGGGGCATCACAGGTGGAAGGTAAGGAGGTCCATTGCCAGGCCATCAGGAACAGGTGCTGCCTGTAATCTTCAGGTGGAGCCTGCTAGTTGTACGTGTGGGGGAGGGGAAATACGGTGGGCACACCAGCCTTGCCCTTCCTTCTCTTCCCTGGAGGGAGCCAAACTCCCCCTCCGCCTTCCTTCTCCCATCTTGAGGGTGAGTGAGAGAAGAGGCTGTTCTCTTGCCTGCAGTCCTTTAAGTCTGTCCCTCCACCCCCATACATCCTTCACAGCCCTGGAGGCCCTTCCTCTCCAAGCTGGGCCGCGGCATCCCTCAGCTCCGTTCTCCTCCTTCCCATCCCCACTGGCGTCGGGTCCAGGTCCCCAGTTCTCCATCCCCACAGCCTCACCATCTCCGCGTCACCTCCTCCCCCACCATGCCACATCTGCATCCCTACCCTCCCTCCACACCCGAGTCCCAGGACCCGGACCCATCCTTGCACCCCACCCCCCCCCCCAACTCGGCCAGGCTCTCACCTCGGGGGCTCCGCGGCCGCAGCACAAAAGGCGGCGCTGCTGCAGCTCCGCTCCGGATGCTGCTCCCGCCTCCTCCTCCTTCTCCACCTCCTTCCCTCCTCCCCCCGCTGCCCTCGACCGGACCGGGGGCGCTGTCACAAGCGATGCTCGTGTGGTGTCCAGGTGTACCGGTGTCAGCGTCAGTTTTCCGCCCCCATCTCCTACCCTTAGCCCGGTCCCCACTCGGCTTGAACTCCCGCTCCTTCAAGGCCCCCGCCCCTGGCCCCCCGGGACGGACACGCCCTGAGCGGGGGATGCTGCGCTGGAGCCGCCGGCCTCTTAAAGGAGCCCGCTGCTGCCATCCGGCGCGCTCCAGGCCCGTCCCTGGACCGCCTGGGCCCCACGCCTCCTTGCTGACGGTGTCTTACAGCAGTTACACTTCGGGCCTTATGTTGATTCCGTAGGAACGCCCTATGGTCCGTCTTATGGACTCCTTCCTGTTCCCTGAGAGAGCAGCCCCTCAAATGGTATTCTCAGCACTCTGACATTGCTCTCCCCCGCTCCCCCCCCCCCCCCGTCATACCGATCTTGCCAGTTCTGCTTCCCTTGATTGTCACCGCTCATTTTCCAATTTCACCCAATTGGAATCCACTCAGCTATAGGCCCCATCCCCCTCAGTGTTCCTGGATGACCCCTCATCATTCCAAGATTCCTCTGTGCATTCCTCCTCGCCCCCGCCTCCAACCTTAGAGCAAGACAACCATTCCCTGACCTATTCTCAAAACGCTCATCGGAATCAGACATTTTTTGTGATACCTCTTTCTCCAAGGTCACAAGATTTCCCCTGTATCTTTCAGTCAGTGCTTGCGAAGACTTTGGGAGCCAAAAGTATATTTTCTGCTCTGCATCCAGAGACTCAAATCTCAGGGCAGAGGGAATAATACCAGGCACCATAGTTCTTCTTGTCCCACTACAGCCTGATTCTCGGGTCCCAGATTCCTGGCCAGTTAAGGAAATATTCACTAGGGTGGATCTACTGAGGCTTTCGGAGAGAAACAAAATCTGACAAGTTGCTTAGAGAGTAGAGGGTAAGGAGATTAAAGACAACCTAGGAAAATGAAGCAGGTTCTGTGACACTGTGGCCTGAGGGTCAGGGGTTTAGGCTTAGGCTGCGACTTAAGGGAGAACTGTCTGAGATGAACTTGAACCTACAACAACCCCACTGCTCTGGGGGAAGGGGGTGGTGGTGGAACAGCCCCCTCTAGCGTCCAGGTAAGGCCTACCCTCCGAGACCACGAAGAGGGAGGATCTGCCAGCAGCCTCCCAGGCCAATCACAACCTTTCCTCGAGGAGGCGGGTTCTCTTCCCTTGTCTCCGCCCCTCTGGGCCAAGTAGCCAATCGAAAGTCGCCTAGGAGAAGTAAACGCAATAGGAATAGCCAATGATGCCGTTGAATCTTTTGCGTGCTTGACCCTGCCTGTACAGCTGCGACAGAGTGACGCGCGAGTTGCTGGGTTTTGTAGTTTTCTAGGGGTTCAAAAGGCCCCAAGGCAAGTTAGCCCTCACTGTCCCGCCCCCAGCCGCTTCCTCTCGGCTACTACGCATGCTCACAGCCCGGGGGCGAGGCGGTGCAGCCCGCCCACTGCTCGGGAAGCGTCCGCTCCTCCCAGAAGGCGGTGCAGCCAGCCAGAGCGAGCCTCGCGGAGGGTTGTGGGGCGGGTAGCTCCCCTCTAGATGGAGACTCATGAAGTAGGATAGGCGGAGGACTCCATTTCCCAGCATGCCCCGCGGCGGGCCCTACCGGCCGCGATTCCGGGCTCGGCCCCGGCCCTAGCTCGTCGGCGGAATACTGGGGCGCGTGGAAGCTGTAGTCACGGTGGCGCCTGTAGGGACGGAGGAGGGAATGAGCGAAGAGGAGCAAGGCTCCGGCACTACCACGGGCTGCAGGCTGCCCAGGTGAGCCGCCTTGTCCTCATCACCGCAGAGCGAAAAGTGTCTGGCGGTGCGGAAGGGTATTGCCGCGGCCCCAGCATGCACCTGGCCTGAGGGTTGTTCCCGGCAAGCACTGGGGTAGTGGGCAGTGGTTCCCGGCATGCACCGGGGCAGTGGCCACCGCCTCCAGCCCTAAATAGTTAGGGGTTGGCTCGGTTCCCAGACTACACTGGAGCACTGGGCTTTATGCCCCCCACATTCAGTGCATTTGGTGGGTACTGGATTCTTGGCCTGCACCGTGTCAGGGTCCCTGCACTTCCAATCAGCACGGGGCACAGGCTCCCTCGCTTTAAGTGAGACAGGAACAGTGCATTTCCCACTTGCCTTGGGGTAGTGGACCCTGTTTTCCCAGCTGCATCCCTAATTTGAACCCAGCCAATGGACACTCTGCGTGGGGTCCCCTGGACCCTGTGTCCCCCATAACGTGCCTAGGTGTCGTGTGGCAGTGCTTGGCCAGGTGGGTGCAGAGGAGAGGTGTGATGTGGGTCTGTACCCCTTACCCCAGTATAGAGCAAATGCTGGCCGCCAACCCCGGCAAGACCCCGATCAGCCTTCTTCAGGAGTATGGGACCAGAATAGGGAAGACGCCTGTGTACGACCTTCTCAAAGCCGAGGGCCAAGCCCACCAGCCTAATTTCACCTTCCGGGTCACCGTTGGCGACACCAGCTGCACTGGTGAGGAAGGCTTGGGCGGCCTGGCTGGGGTGTGCATTTAAGGGCCCATTGCTTTGTATCGTGGAGTCTCTCTTCACAGTCCTCTTTTCCAAGGCCAGTAAGATTTCAGGGTATTTCAAGATTACAGAGATTCCAGGGGAAAAGCCACTGACTGTAGTGGCAGAACAGGACTATGAGAAGTGGGTAGACTTGGGGAAGTCAGAGGAGTGAGTAGGACTGTCTTGGGGATCTGGCAGGTCCCCATCACCCCAGAGGAAAAGGAGAGAATACTTTACATTTTCATTGGATATTTGGGGGAGTGAGAGCTACCATGCCAGGCTCTATATCTGAATATCAGTAAACTGAGTATCAAATTGAATGGCTGGGACACTGTCATATGTCTAGTAAGTGGCACAGTAGGGCTTTGTAGAGCCTACTCTATTGTTCCAGCTGTTTATTGAGGGAAAAGAAAGTACTTTGCAGAGGGAAGTAAGGCAGTGAATGAGTCTCCACCTAAAGGGAGCTCAGAATTCCTGCTTGGCATGGCATAGTTCTAGGAGCTAATAGAAAGATAAGGGCCTTTCTTTCCAGCAGTTAGTGAACCCGTTCTAGTCTTGGGCAGGGGGAGGATGGGTCAGAGGAACTTGATTGACTCCCTCTGGCTGTGAGGAAAGAGACTGGGATGCTGGTTTCTCTTCTGTTCTTCCAGTGACCTCCAGTATTGCCCACACCCCCTCTCTCAGGTCAGGGCCCCAGCAAGAAAGCAGCCAAGCACAAGGCAGCTGAGGTGGCCCTCAAACACCTCAAAGGGGGGAGCATGCTGGAACCGGCCCTGGAGGACAGCAGGTGAGGGAGGAACAGCCAAGGCACCTAGAAGTCCTGCCAGGAACCCAGGCCCTGTACCACCTTCCACTCTCCTTGAGCCTGGCCTGGTGACCTTTACCACCCTGACCTTTCCCCTTCCAAGAGTTTCCTCTGGACCCAAACAGAGTGTTTCCAGGGCTTCTGCTGCTGTGAAGAATTCTCTGGGGAATAGCCAGCCCCTTTGCAGGATTATAGCTGTAATTGGGGTTGGGTTTAGGGAGGGAGGGGGTGGGGAGAGGAGGCTGAGGTTGACAGGAGTTGCTCCCTTACATGCTTCCTCTTATTAGCAAATATGTCCTTCCCTCTTCTATGCTCAGGTTGGAATTTGTTGTTCCCATGGTTCTTGGGTAGGAAGAGACTTCTTTTCTAAGATGACATTTTCTCAGTCTTTTTGAGCCAGTAGGGGCAGCAAAGCATCCCAGGAGGAAGATGTTGGGTCTCTTGAGTCTGGCTCAGTTGAGAAGTTCTCTTAAGGCATGGGCAGGTCAGGAGACCTGAGTCCCCACCCCTCTATTCTCCCTGCACCTGGGCGTGAATCCAAGACCCCCTTCCCCTCGGGAAGTTCTTTTTCTCCCCCAGACTCTTCACTGCCTGAGGAGGTTCCGGTTTTTGCTGCTGTGGCAGTTGCTGCTCCTGTTCCATCCACTGTCTTAATCAGGTATCTTGTGTTCCCTGACTGCTGTAAAGGGTGGGGAGGAGAAGGTCCTGACTCCTGGCTCCTCAGCTAGGCTAGTCAGGCGTGAGGAAGCCTGACAGTGAGCAAAGAATGGAATAGTTGGGGACAAGAGCTTGCAGAATTTGCACCAATTGGTAAGCTTTTGGGACAGGAGGTAATTTATGATTTTTTTTTTTTGGTGGGGGGATACAGGGGATTGAAACAAGGGGTATACTACCACTGAGCTACATCCGTTTTTTAAATTTTTTGAGACTGGTTTTTGCTAAGTTGCTGAGGCTGGCCTTGAATTTGGCTATCATCCTGCCTCAGCTTCCAAAGTCACTGGGATTACAGGCATTCACCACCATGCCTGGCTTAATTTATGATTCTTAAATAGCAATATGGATGAAGTCTGATGATATTTAATGGTCTTGTAGTCTACAGTTTCTTCTGGGTTGACCATTTGATGATTCTGTTTGAGATCCATTAACTGCTCTGGGACTAGCTATTCAGCCCTTCTTCCACCGTCCTGGGGAGATGATAACCAAATATTTTTTAATCTAAATGCACCTGGGCCTAGAGGGCACTTCTTTTGTGGGGGAGTGGGAGGAAGCAGGCCAGAAATAGGGAGATGGCATGGGAAAACCAAGCAGTGGTTAAGACTTGGGCTTGTGGGTAGCCCAGAAGGAACCATTCTCAGCTTTGGCCTGGGCCCTTTTTCCTTCAGGAGCCCCCCCATGGAGATGCAACCCCCTGTCTCCCCTCAGCAGTCTGAGTGCAACCCCGTTGGTGCGCTGCAGGTGTGCCCCCATCCTCATTTTCCATGCATGCCTGTCTTCCCTTGAACCAGGGGCTGCAAGAGTTTGTGGGTGGGGCAGTTACCTTGTACTAAGGCCTTTCCACACCCCTCCTTCCTGTCATCTAGAGTTTGAGGCTTTTGGGTAAGGGCCAGTGTGGATATAGGGAGTCTCTTCTCACTTGGCCTTGTGCTCCCTGTGTCTCCTCTCCAAGGAGCTGGTGGTGCAGAAAGGCTGGAGATTGCCAGAGTACACGGTGACCCAGGAATCCGGGCCAGCCCACCGCAAAGAGTTCACTATGACCTGCCGAGTGGAGCGTTTCATTGAGATTGGTAACTGGACAGAAAGGGGTTCTTAGCTCCTATTCCACAGCCCTCCAACCCTGTCACAAGGCAGTTCCTGGCTTTAGTTTGCTGCACCCTGCCTCTTTTTGCTCCATAGTTGCTGACTCAGCTTCTTTCTCCTACCTTCTTCGTACCCTCTTTCCCCCATCTTCAGCTGACCAGGTTCTTGGGTGCATGGGCAGGTTCTGAGCTCCCCTTTCTCACTGACATTCATGTGGGTGGAAAGCACAGCTCTGTTGGGAGTTAGAATCGAGCAACCCTCTTCCCATGCACAGGCAGTGGCACTTCTAAAAAGCTGGCCAAGCGTAATGCAGCGGCTAAAATGCTGCTTCGAGTGCACACAGTGCCTCTGGATGCCCGGGACGGCAATGAGGCGGAGCCTGATGACGATCACTTCTCCATTGTGAGTGTCTTGCGTGGGCCGGGGACATGGTCGACTTTCCATGATTCAGCAGGGCACCAGGCATTGGTTCTGTGACTCTGGAGTAAGCCTTTCTCAGTCCTGGGTGTGCTTACGCTCTAATTTTCCTACCAGACCTAGGGCTCTTTGGGTCTCTGAGGCCCCCTCAGCCTCGACTCGTGGTTCACTGGTGAGTGCTGTGGGGGAGCTGGCTTGGGGTGGGGAACTGCAGGCTTCCATTTCTGGGATGAAGAAAGCTGCCTGGCCATCATGTCCAGAGTCTAGAAGTTAGAGGATGCTATGTAGGGACTGACTGGGGGAAGGACAGCTGGAAGAAGAGGGCTTTTCTTTTCTTGAACACTGTCTGAATGCCTGGGTTCCACAGCCCCTGGCTACATCTTTTTCACTTTTCCCATCTTGTCAGGGTGTGGGCTCCCGCCTGGATGGACTTCGCAACCGGGGCCCAGGCTGCACCTGGGATTCTCTGCGAAATTCTGTGGGAGAGAAGATCCTGTCTCTTCGCAGTTGCTCCCTGGGCTCCCTAGGTGCTTTGGGCTCTGCCTGCTGCAGTGTTCTCAGTGAGCTCTCTGAGGAGCAGGCCTTCCATGTCAGCTACCTGGATATTGGTATGACTAGTTGGGGAGCCAGGGGATGGTGGGGACTGAATCAGAGCTAGTATAAGGGGATCAGGAGGGGATGATGATGATGTGGATGTACCCCAGCCCAGTGCTTCTCCCCATCCAACACTGCCTCCCTTCCTTTCGGTCTACAGAGGAACTGAGCCTGAGTGGTCTCTGCCAGTGCCTAGTGGAACTGTCCACCCAGCCAGCCACTGTATGTCATGGCTCTGCAACCACCAGGGAGGCAGCCCGAGGTGAGGCCGCTCGCCGTGCCCTGCAGTACCTCAAGATCATGGCAGGCAGCAAGTAGAGCCTCAGATGGACTCATGGATGTGTACTCTTTGCTCCCTGCATATTCTGCCTTTGGGCCCACGTATCCACTCAGCTCTGGTACCTTCTGGAGGTGCCATCTCTACCTCTGACACAAGACTGCCTGCCTTGAGCTGAAGAAGGCACAGGGCAAGGAGCCAGGGACCACTGGGCCTCAGCCAGCCCAGAGTGTCTACCTATAGGTGATGACAAGTGGGAAGGGGGCTATATTAGAGTCCAGAATAAACATGCTGCTCCTAGGTTTCTTAAACCCTGCTCTTTCTGTGCCCTGAGTAATGTGGATGGTGGGGGTCAGCACCACATCCTTCTTCTACTGCCCCCCGCCCCCATTCTCATGGTCTTGCAGGAAGTAAGTAGTGGTGTAGTGGCCTTGGGAGCCTTGTCAGCTGCAATGGCTGGAGTTTGGTTTGGTGGAGATAGAGGTTGGTGGTCCTTGCCTCAGGTTCTTTCCCAGCCCTGTAAAGTCTTATCTAGATACACATGGATTCAGAAGCCAAACCACTTTATTTGGGGGGACACATGGCACTTTGGGCCTTGCATGCAAACACATCAAGGGATGACACTTATTTTTTCCCAAAGCGCTGAGGGGCAGCCAGGCTCCAGAACTCTCCAGCACGGGGATTCAGTTGCTCGTTGCTCCAGGGTCCCCAGGTATTTCTGCCAAACCTAAGGGAGAGATTCATCCTCAGATATAGCTCCTTCTAGTCTCCCTCATTGAGTAAGCCCTTCCCTTTTCTTTTTCTGCCCTTCCCAGACCCTGCTATGCTCCTCTACTTTTCAGACTCACCTCTGGGGCTGAAACAGGAAGGCTGGACTCCGGCCAGGTCTCTCCATGGCCTGGAGCAGGGAGCGCAAGAGGGACCCAGGGGTCTGGGCATGCTGCAGTGAGCTGGGTCCATTGTCTTCTTTCTGCAGCAAGAGGGTGGCAGGGAGGGAAGATGGGCAAATGCCCTGGACACTAAAGATACAAGGGGAAAGGAGTAGCTTCTAAGAGCAAATTGAAGGAGGCTGGTGGGGATGGGGTGCTCACTTACCACAAAGACCTGGTCTCCTCCATCCTGGCCTCTTGGTACTTCAGCATGGCCCCAGTCCGTTAACAGTAGCAACATCAGCAGCACTATCACCCGCCTGGAATCCATGCTGCCATCAGCCCTCCTACAGCTACACCAGCCTCTTATACCTGCTGTACCCTATCCCCCACCCCCAACAGCAGCCTGAGGGGGAATCTAGACAGGCAATGGAAATGCACGGCTCTATTAAGGGCCACCTGGGATCCCCTCTCGTGTGTCCCCTGGGGCTCCCTGCTTTCAATCTCCCACCCCCAGCCCCTAAGCCTGGAGTTATAGACTTTATTAGATGCATAAATCCTGTCTCCAGAGCTCAAGAAACATCATTTATTGCAGATGTTTTGTCAGAGCCAGGCCCTACGGGGCCTTAAGAATCCCCAATCCCTCAACAGGTTGGAGAGCTTCAATTGATCATTCCTTTCCTAACTTGTAGACTTAAGCATAGACAGACTCCTGTCAAGAAGGTTAGATGTTATGTCCTGGATGGGAGGGAGAGTGGGAAGGACCCAGGTCAGAGTTGGACAGGGTGAGATAGCCTGGTCCCTTCCCTGCCTGGGTCAGCAGTCAGTCAGAATCATACAGCCTAGTCACACCCCTGCCTTTGGGAAGGTTAAATCTGGAATCACTACTCTCAGAGTTGACTGTGGACAGAAAAGTGAGATACAGGAGACTGATGGGGTTTTGGAGCCCAAAGAGCAGAGATGGCTTCACATCTTTGTGGACAGACCCATCTTCACTAGACAGTGCTGCCTCTCCACTCTTCCTGGGAACTGACCTTTGCAGCTATAGCTCTGCTGCCACCCTGTGGCTACTGTTCCTTACTACCAGGTCCAGTCATTTTCTTTTTCTACATAGCTCTTTCAAGGAGGAACCTAGGAGGGTGAGAGGTCCTGAAGCCCCCACTCTTAATGGCAGCAGAAGGATACTGTGGAGCTGGACTGTCATTATTTCACCTCCCTGTGGCCAGTACAGCTTCAACCTGGCTCTGCCCTACTGAGGCAAGGCAACATGAATCTTGCCTTAGGAAGCATCAGAAAAACAGCTATTCAGGGAGGCACTTTTATTATGTGGTGCAGTTTCCTGCTAATTGTAGAATCCCTTCCTGAGCACGGGTTCCAGTTTGGGGTTCCAGCCTATGGTGAATGGCATAATGGGTCTCTGACTCAGCCCTGGTCCAACTATCTACCTCTATAAATTTCAGGTTTCTAACATGGGAACATTAAAAGGAATTACTTCCTAGGGTAAGCATTATTCAAGATATCTTTTATAATCCATCCAGCACAGGATCTGGCAAGCAGCAGGTATCCTCAAAACATTAGCTGTGATTACTTTCACACCCCAGACCCAGGGAACTTACCATTTCCTGAGAGAGTCTTTGGATAAATTTATCCTTATGCTGAGCTGGCTTCAGTCTCCCTGTGGCATCCACCGGGTGGGTATCTTAGTTTGCTCCATTAGGCCTCACAGAATATCTTTAGTGTCTAAAGACATTTCATTCTTCCATTCTAATCTTTTTTGCCCAATGGGAAGTGCTCCCCTCTTTGAAGCAAGGCATCTTGGAACTTATACATTTGTATATTAGAGCAGGTTCTGATCTGGATGTTTTATATAGGACACATTAATATTCCTATTAATGTAGTCTAAATTCAGGTAAACATTTTTGTAAGCTTTGTCTCATGGTTGGTTCTAAATACCAAGCTGACATCATAATTACATTTTGTAGTTCATTTCTTAAAAGGGAATATCAAATCCATGGGTGGTTGGTTCTGTATTCTGTCACAGTCCTTGTTTGTTCCTATGTGACAGATCCAAAGGTGTAGGGGGGCAAGGCTGGGTGGGGCACTGCAAACTTGCAAACTGGCTCTGGGCCAGACAGAACTGTTTTTATCTTTGCTCTTGCTCTTTGTTGTTTGACTTACCTAAACTTTAGTTCATCAATAATAAAAATGAAGCAACTCCTTCGGTTATTAAAAGGCTGTTGTGAACAGGAAATGACTTGAGTGCAAAGCATGCTACCATTTCTACCTAGCACAGAGCAGGCACTTAATACCCACCATGCTGCTGCTTCCCCTCCTAATATTCCTGAGTGCAAATTACAAGTGGGTCCGAGCTCCTTCAAAAAGGGGCTGGTCTAGCTGCTTTCCTAATCTGTGATGGAGGAGACTGATCTCTGTTTAGAAGTCAGAATGGGTTAATCCTAGACTAGTACACTGCCCTTCCTTCAGGGTCACATTCCTACCTCCAGGACATTGCAATTTGGGTCCCGGTATTTTACTTTCAGCAATTTCCTCTCACCTTTCCCTAGTCTCTCATGTGCTTCTGACCACAATACAGTGAAGGCCTTTGCTGCTGTTCCCACTCTCCTATGGAGGCCTGTATATGCCAACTGTCTACCAAACAACAGCCACAAACAGCTTCATACATCATTCTTTTCCTAAGGGAAATCTCAGCAGCACCTGCTATCTCTTTTGTCATCCTGGCACTATTCTTATTACCAATGAAAATTATCAGGAACAGACAGATGCATGGAATTGTTAGTGATTTTCCCCGTTCCTCCTCCTCAACCCCTATTCTCTTAGCATTATCTGTCTTCTTGGGAGCTTTCAGCAGCTTCTAAGCAAATCTCCCTTCATCTCCAGACCAACCCCTTCCATACTGCCCCTCTGCCATAGAAAGGTTCACTTTCTGTGTGTACACTCCCCAGCCATGCTGAAAACTTACCAACTGTTGGGGGTAGGGCAAGGTGGGCACAAAAGAGAAAGATAAGGTCAATTGCCTTCAGATATTCCCATCCTCCATTCACATAAAGCAAACACTAAGTTCACAGGGGAATGTTTCTGTGATGCCAAGGGCCCTTATCTTTGAGCCACTCCACAGATCTAAGCTCTGTGTCCTTGGTCATGCTGTGTAATTTATATAAATCTACAGCCTTCTGGAGGCTGCACCGCTCCTGTATTAAATGTAGGGACAAGAATCCCTGCTCCTTCTGTCCCAAGAAGTGGGAGGGAGAAGAGACTTGCAAATATGAAAGCCCAGTGAGTCCCCAGAAGAGTGGTCAGTGGGATTTGTTTTCTTTTTTTTTTTGGTACCGGGGATTGAACTCAGAGGCACTCCACCACTGAGCCACACTCCCAGCCCCATTTTGTATTTGATTTAGAGACAGGATCTCATTGAGTTGCTTAGCATCTCACTTTTGCTAAGGCTGGCTTTGAATTTATGATCCTCTTGCCTCAGCCTCCTGAACCTCTGGGATTACAGGTGTGCACCACCCAGACGGTCAATGGGATTTGTAGGTCAGAGTAGTGAAGCATCAGACAAACCAGTGGTTCTCTTGATAGTTTAATGTTATATTTGCAGCATAAATAAGGCACAATATATGTCAGGGCAAGGGAGGGAGGGAGGAGGGAGAAGGCATGGCTGGGGAATAACTGCTAAGTGGCAAAGGGACGGTCACAGAGAAGAGAGCAAAGCCCCACCTCAGCCCAGTCCCAAAGAGTGTGAGAGCCTGCTCACAGGGTCATGCTGAATTAGATGGAGGGGAAGGGGGAAAGATAGTTTTGTAACAAAATTGCCTGTAGCACTGCATCCTCCCACCTGTCAGGGTCCACCACTAGAGACTGGGGAGACCCAGATCAAGTTGAGTTCCTTGATAAGATAGAGAGGTGTTGCTACATGTCAAAAATATATAGATGAACAGAGATATAATCATAGATACAAACTTTCTTCTCCATAGATACTATTATCAGGATGCAGCAGCCTCCACTGATGGGGCTGGAGGCTCAACTCCTTCCTGCCTGCAAGGTATGCATGTATATGGGAGGAACAGGCAGCTAAAGCTCCATCTGGTCCTTAATGTAATCAAGAATGCAGAGTGACCAGTCTGCAAGGGAACAGGGACAACTCTTATCTAGACCAATATAGGTACAGGTTTTACAGAAAAGACTAAAAGGAAGAAAACCTAGTTTGAGATGAGTGATGTGGTGGTGGTGGTGGTGGTGGTGATGGTGACTGTTTTAATGGGAGTTGAGGGAGGGACTGGAAGAAATGGAAAAATATGTTAGTGCTAAGGCAGAGGACGATATTTAAAATAATTCTCCATGTCCTGTAAGAAGCTCCCAAATTGCCCGTCAGGTTCTCAAACATTAGTGCACATTAGAAGGGCTTGGAGTGCTTACTGAAACCCACTCCCAGTTTCTGATTCTGATTTGGTAGATCTCAGTTGGGCTGAGAATGGGCATTTCTAGCAAGTTCCAGGTGACAGTGATACTCCTGCTGCTGGTCCTGGGTCATACTCTGAGAACCACAAACTTAATGTAAAGTCATTGTGACTACTATTTGTGGCCACTTACAGCTAGTGCATCAACTCATCAGTAGCTGGGATGAGACATTTCTGTGCTTCTAGCTCCCCATTAAAAAAATAAACCCTTGTAGCTACAATGCAAACCTGCATCTAAGAAAGACATAAATTGCCTTAATCTGCCCTACTCTCTCCATCCTTTTCTCATTCTGGGGTAGGATTTTACCCCAAAGAGAAGTAATTCAACTGGTGCAG
Organism: Ictidomys tridecemlineatus; assembly: GCF_052094955.1. Taxonomy (NCBI): domain Eukaryota; kingdom Metazoa; phylum Chordata; class Mammalia; order Rodentia; family Sciuridae; genus Ictidomys; species Ictidomys tridecemlineatus. The sequence continues at coordinate 61,663,208 of NC_135482.1, read as the reverse complement.
AGGATGGGAATGTTGGCCAGCTGCCACCTATATTCATTCCTGTTGGGGCACCACCCCAGAGTGAGTGCATGGGGATTTATGTTTGTATGCACATTCATGTGTGCATACAGAAACAGAGAAATCAGTTCTATTTCATGAAAGAGATGATTAGGGAGGCTGTAGGCTCTAATCTGCCTTAGGAGCCTCACCTATTCTGTTCCTCCACGCCTTCCACTCCAAACATAAGTCTAAAGAAAGGAGAGAACACATTAGCAAAGGCATATGTGACACAGCTAGGAGGACTGGACTCTAAACAGACTGGTTATGAAATAAAAAACAAAAACAAAATCATTTCTTTCCTGTGTACACAATGTACAATATTAATGGAAATAATAATTTGGGGATGGGAAGGAAATTATGAAAAGGGGACTTATTTTTTTGTTGGGGAGAGCTACCTTGGGGCTAGCACCTTTCCCGAGCCTCTCAGTGTGAAGCAGGAGAGCCTCAGAAACAGGAAAGATTTCTTGGCATCTGCTTGGTGATTCAGGCTGTAAATGGTGCACAGATATGGTGAAGCACTCCATCTCCCAGGATGGTGGTGCTGGAAGCAGGTCCTTGAGAAGATGGATTGGTGAGTCAGGAAAGGAACAACAGCTACAGAACAGGGATAGGAAAGGAAGGCAGCAAGGTGAAGTTCAGCTGGCCCAGCTACTCTTAACCATCCCATATAGTATGTGGTCTAGGGCCAAGGAGAAGAGTGGAGGCAGAGGGAAGCCAGATTTGGGATGCCTGACCAACAGGAAATAATAAGTAAAGGAGCTATACTCTTTCTGGTCCTCCCCTGTCATGTGGGAGGTTTTCTCTGAGCAAGCTATTTTGAAGGGAGCAGGGCAGACCAAACCAGCTCTCACCACTCCCTAGCCCGGAGTGAGGTGGGAGGCCTGAGTCTTGGGTTCACTTGGAAGAGTCCCAAGCCATCCACATTCTCAGTTCCTTTCTGAAAGTGTCCTTGCTAGGTCCTAGAAAGGCCACAGTACTTAAGAAGGGCTAAGTGACACCTCCATGATATCTGGTTCTGGTCCAGGTAAGTCTGGAAGGCAAAGATCAGGGGACAGTGACCACATGGCTGGCAGCAATAACAAGGTAAGTGTCTCCCCTTGACTATAAGAGAAAGCTTCAGGATGAGCAGGTGCTTTGTCTTCTTAGTGAGACCAAGGACCAACTGAATTGCTGTCTGGGGTTCTGTCTTTCCCCTTCCTCCTTTTAGTGCCATTTCACTACTATAGTTCTGGCAATGCCCCTCATTTAGGTCCCCAATGCTAGCCTCTTCACTGACAAAAAATGAATTAAGAGACTCAAGAGAATTAGACATGGGGGCTAAGAAACTAAAAAAGGCCCTCTGCATTAAACAGCCATCCAACACAGGGACAGATTGGTGGGGCATGTGTGCAATGACAAACTGATTCTTAACTTTAAAAACACTTGACTGAAGGGGGAAGAAAAATAGTCAAGGGTCTGATGAAAGCTCCTTAGGAGCCATAAACTCAGTCATGCTTTAGGGCAAGGCTGCTACTGGGAAATCAAGGCAATAAAAAATGAAACAAGACTCAAAAACAGGAAAAAACTCCCAGGGAGCAGCCATCTAAAAGAGAAGTCCTGAGAACAAGTTATAGCTGTGAATCTTTAAAGGCAAGCAAAGTCCCTGCAGGTGGTAACCTGTATCCTGACCATCTGCCATGACATTTGCTAGTCTGATCACCTCAGGGGCAGTTCCTGTTGGGTCCCTGGTGGTAGTGGATGAGAAAATCATATTTTTTTCTCCTTCGTCTTCACCAGGTGTGGTTTGTTCAGCACTGACACTGAAAAGCAGGAGGGGAGATTTAAAATAAATGCAGCAGAACATGTCACCTGATGGGTTCACCAGTGTATCACTGAGGAAATGGGAATCTTGTAGCTTAAAACATTTTCTCATTCCTCTCTGGCAGCCAGTTTTGGAAGACAAAATAAAAAAGGAGGCTGGCAGTTATTTTGCATACGTATTTAAGATGAAGAAAAGGACATTCTTGGCTTTGGCAGATGGCAGAGGTGGCTCTGGGACAACTAGAAGGGTTTCATACTGAAAGGCTATTAAAACTGACCTATCTATCAGTAGGCTTCTGGCTTTGGATTGCTTCCTATGGCCCTGGTAAATATTGCATAGTTCAAGAGCCAAGGGAGATGAGGAGGCTACTGGTGAAGAAAGAGGATCAAGAGGGATGAATTTCTTCCCCTGCAACTCAACTCTTCAAAGTAATAATTGATGAGAGTCACAGTCAACAACTTCCCAGGCAGGCCAGACCCTGGGCCCCTCTGCTGCTTCTTCCCTCTGTCCTTCCTCCTTCCACCTAATATTATATTCAAGAAAAGCCACTGAGGACATTTGCCATGATGTGTCAGGGTCCTGGAACTTGTACTATGGAGAGGCATCGCATTTAAGGGGCATAGAATAGAAATGAGTTAAAGAATAACTCTGGAGGACCAGGGAGACCTAGTGGCTAGGCTAGGAAACCAGTGAGAGAAGGTAGTCCAGAGGGTAATGGGCTCTGGTGAATACAAGACAGCTCAGAAAAGAAATCTGTGAGGCTAAGAGATGGAGGAAGAACAACAGCAAGGGAATACAAGAGTCCCCATACATGACACCTCTAGGAGGCATGATCTGAACTAGTTATAGCAGAAGGACAGGGGAACCAAGAAGGAGAGCAGGAGCAAAAACATGACCAAAGGTGACAATATACATATTTTGGCCAGTAAACTGGTAAAACAAAAGAATCAGTTAATCCAGTAACCTGATGGAAAAAGCTTTAAATTGCATTGTTCCTGTTTGCCCTGGTGACTGGAACTACAGGAGGATGAAGGGTGAGAGGGAAACACCAATTGGATCCCAGGCTCTTTCCCTTTTCACTGCCATGCAATATCAATCAATAAGGCCACAAGATGAATTTGCCAAGGCTTAGTGGGAGGTGGGAAAGACCTAGGAAAAGTCAAGAGACAAAAAGAGGTACCCATACAGCTCTGGAAATAGATGAAAAAGGACTAGAAATTTTGGGCTTTCTTTTTGCCTTTTTTGTTTGTTTTCTTGGTAGGTAGAGGAATAAAGCTTACAGAAGAGCTAGAAAATACTGCTGCTTCATAAGTCAAAGGTAACCTTACATTCTCCATAAGTGAATGCTTTCACTAGTATTTTGGAAGGGGAAAGGCATACGTAAGCGGCTACTGGGAGACCAAGTCCTGAGTCTGTGGTGGGGCTGGGGATAGAATGGCAGGTGATATGCCATCAGATCTAGCCCCTCTATCAAGCAAGAAGTGGCATGCTGGTAAGGAACAAGAAGATAAGAGCCATAGCTTAGTGGGAAGAGAGGAAACTAAGAAACCCCAAATCTAGAAGTGCAAGGGTTAGTGTTAAAAGAGACAGGTACACGTGCATGGAGCAAGGATGATTGCTCGGACCATTTGGAAAAGCCTTTGGCTGTGGGTACATCAGAAACCCCACTCTTGGATGATGATCTATGTGGTTCCAGGGCTGGGAGACCCCTAGTACAGATGTCAAACTTACATGACCATGCTGCTAAAGAGAAAAACCCCACATCTGTCCATACTCACAACATACAATGTCCCCCCGCTACATATTGCCATATCCAAGGCAGATGGCAGAGGATAAGATGACATCTCTCTTGGCTCTTGAGCGGGCGAGCTCTGGCTGGGGAACCTCTCCACCAGGGGAGGCATCATCTGCCTGCAGACTGGGACTGTGGGGTCATGATCACATGCGACTGTATCGGCATGCTCAGTTCTGTCCTTTGGCTGGCCATCTGAGTGAGGACTGAGGTGGCCACAGCTTCAGCTGCAGAGCGAACACTGAGGCCATTGCTAGGGGCTGTTGCTGAGCTGTGTTGAATCACAGGGGCTGGAGAACCCGTTGGCTCTGAGCTTTCCTTGGGGCTTTCTGCCAGGAAGGAAGGCAAAGAGCAGAGAGCAAGTGGTTAGAAAACAGAACGGGGGGGGGGGGGGTGTATTTGTGGCTCTGTGGTAGAGCGTTTGCCTAGCATGTTTGAGGCACTGGGTTCAATTCTCAGCACCATATATAAAGAAGTGAACAAAAATCAAGGTCTATCAACATCTAATAAAAATATAATTAAAAAAGAAAGAAAACAGAACAGGGAAACAGACAGGACTATACCTTTTGCCATAATTCCAAAGAAGTCTAAAGAAAAATGAAACTCATCTCTTTTTGGGGAAACCCCAGATGGCTTATAAGTCATCAGTGGGGCAAGGAAATGGGAAGTTGTGAGAAGGGAAACAAGAACTAAGCCAAAATTAACCTGACTATCCCAATAACGCGAATCCCCAACATATTAATTATACTGACTTTTGAGTCTCTGTATAGTTCAAAATGCTATTTGGAATATTTTCCTCTTTAAAGATGATTTAAGATCGATCTTTTTTTTAGCTATCTTCTTGTATTAATTTCCAAAGGAACCAAACCATTCCATTATTTTTAATGTTCTTTAGCAGGTAGATTACTCTAGGTAAATCTGATAAATATAAAGCTACAATCAAATGATGTTATGAATGGCCAGTACTTGGCCAAGGTTCAAATGACATGCAAAATTAAAAGGAATCTGTTGGATACCTGACTATCAATTAGCTAGGTATTAGCTAGCCATTAATGACTTAAAATATTTATTATAAGCCAGGCTCAGTGGCACATGCCTATAATCCCATGACTTGGTAGGCTGAGGCAGGAGGATCACAAGTACAAAGGCAACCTCAGCAACTTAGCAAGGTCTTAAGCCCTAAGCAACTTAGTGAGACCCTGTCTCATTAAAAACAAAAACAAAATAAAAAATGAGAGGTTAGGGTGGGAAGAGGGCTGGGGATATTGCTCAGTGGTTAAGCACCCCCTGGGTTCAATCCCCTGTACCAAATTAATAATAATAAACAAACATATTTTGAAGTACACTATTCCACCTAAGGTGAAAATAACATTTTACTACTAAATACAATATCTGAACAGCATACGAAGGTATCTTCCATGATGCTTACTGGTCAAAGAATTTTATCAAACATCAGACAGTCTGAATGGCTCCTTAAACAGATATGTGGGAATTAGGACCAACTTCCAAAAGGTGGTTATATTTTTGATCTCTTGATAAATGGCCTTAGTCGTTTTTCAGGCCTCTGTGAGGCCTTCTTTGTTACCTTTAGGAAGTTTGGGGCTCCTTGAGTGGGATACCTGTTCTTACCTCTTTCATGGGTTTATGATGACTCTATATGAGTCAGGGAGGTAGGGAAAGTATCTTATCTGTTTGTGTCAAGTACATACCATAATGTTAATACCACACACATGACTCTATATGAGTCAGGGAGGTAGGGAAAGTATCTTATCTGTTTGTGTCAAGTACATACCATAATGTTAATACCACACACAGGAACTAAACGGCTTTGCTGTAACAAATAAGTAGTTTAATGGATTGTCTACTGTCGGAGTGTTTGCAGGAAATGAATAGAAACTTCTACCTATAGGCCACATACTGAAAAAATGTTCAATTCTGGTCTCCTTAGCTCATCAACAGGATTTGAAATTGTTGATCACTAAACTTCTTTTTTTTTTTTAATTTATTTTTTTTTTAGTTTTTGGCGGACACAACATCTTTGTTTGTATGTGGTGCTGAGGATCGAACCCGGGCCGCACGCATGCCAGGCGAGCGTGCTACCGCTTGAGCCACATCCCCAGCCCATCACTAAACTTCTTGAAATGCTTTCTTATCTTGATTTATAGACCACCACATTTAGCTACTCAGCTAACTTCCTGGCTGCAGCTTCTCAGTTTCATGCGGGTTCCTTCTCATCTCTTTGACCTCTAAATGTTGAAGAACCTCAGAGTTGAGTCTTGGAATAACTTCTCTTTTTCTAGCTAGGAACTTCATCCAGGTTCCTGGATTTCAAAACTAACTATATGCTACTGACTCCTAAAGGGTATCTTTAGCCTTTTCTCTGAACTACAGACCCATATAACCAACTGCTTGCCTGACATCGCCAAGCTTAATATGCTTGTTAACCTCAGTTTGTTCAAAACTGATCTCCTGATAAACCTCCCAGACTTTTCTCTATCTTAAGTAAAATGACAACTTTGTTTTTTTTTTTTTTGATGGGGGTGGGTGGGTACCAGGGATTGAACCCAAGGGTATTTAACCATTGAGTTACATCCTCAGTCCTTTTTAATTTTTTATTTTGAGAAAGAATCTCTCTAAATTGCTGTGGCTGGCTTTAAACATGTGATCCTCCTGCCTCAGCCTCCTGAATGGTGGGATTATAGGTGTGCACCACCATGCCCAGTGACAACTTCACTTTTGCAGTCACTCGAGCCACAAACTTTGGTGCAATTTTTGATTATTCTTTTTTTTTTTTTTGGAGCTGGGGATTGAACCCAGAGCCTTGAGCAGACGAGACAAGCACTCTACCAACTGAGAAATATCCCAAGCCCATTGATTCTTCTTTTTTTCATATATACCTCTGCATGTAGCCTGTCATCAAAATCTGTCACTCTAATTACAAAATATATTCTGAATTCAATCCCTGTTCTCCACTTTGATTATTTCCACCTTGGTCAAGACTCCATCATCTCTTGTTCATATTATTGTAACCTTAGGTGGACTGCCTACTTCTGCCATTGCACCCCTTATGTTTCATTCATTCATTTATAGTGCTGAGAATTGAACCTGTGCCTCATGCATGCTAGGCAAGCACTCAACCACTGAGCTACTCTACAGTACTTTTCTTCCACAAAAATGCAGAGCCAGGTCCCTCATTTCCTTTAGGTCTTTATTCAAAAGCCACTTCATCTAAAATTTTAATCTTGCTACCAGCATTTCCCATCACCCTTTCCTTTTTTACTTTTTCTTTTAGCATTTACTACTATCTAACAAACTATACATTTTGCCTATTTATCTTATTTATTATCTGTCTCACCTACTAAATATAAGCTCCTCAAGGGCAGGGATTTAATCTAATCTATTTGATTTTCTACTATATTCCCAGCATGTAAAACAGTGCCTGGTACAGAACAGGCACTCAATCAATAGCTGCTTAATAAATGAACATACCCTGAAGCACATATTAAAATTTAAATAGAGATGTTTACAATTGGCGATGTGGTTACTCTTTTTCTATGAGAATATATCTTGAAATGATAAGGATGGTTTTGAAAAAATAATTCAATATATCAACATATATAGCAAACATTTCTATAAATTTATCTAATTTGTAATGAAAATGAGCATTTGTTAGCTTTTACTATCCACAAGCAAATTATTCACAATAATATTAACTTCAGAATTGTGTTTATGCTCAGAACAACTCTATGGCTATCTTTCTATCACTATTTTATGTGTAATCATAAGATTATAAATAGAAACCAACACTGGTCTATAATAAGAAAAATAAAATATACCCCCAAATCACAATGATTTAATCTTAAAGTATCTTCTGCTATTTCTTTTTTCTGGAAGTCTCTAGTGTCTTTAGAATAAGAAATATCTGGATGTAAATCTTGTTTTTACTACTTTACTAGCTGTATAACTTCAGGTAATTGATCTATTCTGAGTACAGTTTTCTCGACTATAAATAGAGGTAATATCTATTTAATGAGAGTATTGGGAAGATGGTACAGTGCATAAACAAAATAGGCATCCAGCCAGGCATGGTGGCTCTGCAATCCCAGCTACTTGGGAAGTTGAGGCAGGAAAATCACAAATTCAAGGCCAGCTTTGGCAACTTAGACCCTTCTCATAAATTAAAAGAGAGAAAAGAAAAAAAAGAGCTGAGGGTGTTCAGTGGTAGAGTGCTTGCCTAACATGGGTGAAGTCCTGGATTCAAGTCCCCATACCTTAAAAAAACAAAAAATAGTCAGGCATGGTGGCACATGCCTATAATCCCAGGGATCTGGGAGGCTGAGGCAGGAAGATTTTGAGTTCAAACCCAGGATCAGCAACTTAGTGAGGCCCTGAGCAACTCAGCAAGACCCTGTCTTTAATAAAATATAAAAAAGGGCGGGGATGTGACTCAGTGGTTAAGTGCCCGTGGGTTCAATCCCGTACAAAAAAAGATGTCCAATAAATATCAACTATTGTGAATTATTAGGATAACTCTATATTGTTGTCAAAACCTGTTTTTTGGTCAGACTGGCTGTCCATAGGGTCCCTCATCATCAGTCTGAGAGTTTCTAGCACATTTAGAATGGAGTTATAAACTATAAAGACACTCAATACATGCAGCTTCTGACTGGCTGATTTTGTTTTGTTGTGAGCTACTCACCTAAATAGCCTTGAGTCTTTTTCTGTAGTGCAGTTACTGGGCAGTCTTTATGAGCTAATAGTAGCTGTTTCAACTGAGCCACTTCATTGCGTAGTAATGTGACTTCATTCTGAGAGGGTAGGGAAGAAAAAAAGTATCAAGAAAATTCATCCTCCATTTTTGGATTCCCAATGGTTATCCCCAGACTGTGGATAGAATCTGCTTGGATTTTCCTCCCCAATTTGGATAAGACTCCTGATCCAGTAAGATTTAAAATAGCCAGGGCCAGGAATTCAATGACCACAGTTGCCTAGAATTAAAAGTAGAGATTCATAATAGAAAAAATTACTTCTATTTGAGATTAATATGATTATGCTGAAATTAATAATATATATATTCTTTGACTAAAAAAAGAGTACATCTAGGAGTCTGTTTAACAGGACTATTTACTAAAGTGCTTGCAATGTTCACTGCAGCATTATTCTTCTTATAAAAACTGAACAATATCAAAATTCATACCATATAATATAACCATACTACAGAATATACTAATATATAGCTAGGTATTTAAAAGAACGAGGCTATCATGGCTAGGTTTCTAGGAGATATTGTTAACCTATTTATGTTTGAATCAACTCACATTCCCCCCAACTCCCATTTAAAAACTATAAATGAAAAAAACATTTAGAAATATGATTATCTCTGAAAGGTACATATCAAATTTATTTTCATGGAAGAGAATGGGACTGGGAAAGGTAAATTAAAAAGGGACCTAGTTGGGCTGGGGATGTGGCTCAAGTGGTAGCATGCTTGCCTGGCATGCGTGCGGCCTGGGTTCGATCCTTAGCACTACATACAAAGATGTTGTGTCCGCCAAAAACTAAAAAATAAATATTAAAATTCTCTCTCTCTTTAAAAAAAAAAAAAAAAGGGACCTTGTTGGGGCTGGGGATATGGCTCAAGCGCTCAAGCGGTAACTCGTTTGCCTGGCATGTATGGGGCGCTGGGTTCGATCCTCAGCACCACATAAAATAAAGATGTTGTGTCCACTGAAAACTGAAAAACAAATATTAAAAAATTCTCTCTCTCTCTTCAAAAAAAAAAAAAGGACCTTGTTTTCATTGTGTGTGTGTTTGAGAGAGAGAATAAAAAATTATTCATATTATCTTTGCAATTAAATGTTTTAATAATCAGAAAAAGGGAAAATAACATTTAAGAGAATGGATATAATTGTTCTATTTGTGCTTGTGTGGTTTCTTTTTTTCTTTCATTAAGCTACATTTTCTGGGGCAAAAACATTTCCCATTGGGTGTTCTATGACCCCAATCAGATTTTAGTAATGATTAAAAAAAAACATGCTGGAGTATTTAATTTTCTCCACCCTAATGGGTCTATGAACTACTGGTTCTAGTAGCAGATTGAGGGGTAGATAGTGAGTCTTTCCCAATTAGGGAAGAGATCTCAATACTTACTATTTTTTTAAAAAAAATATTTATTTTTTTTTAGTTCTCGGCAGACTAAAAAAAAAATCTTTGTTTTTGTATGTGGTGCTGAGGATCGAACCCGGGCCGCACACATGCCAGGCTAGCGTGCTACCGCTTGAGCCACATCCCTAGCCCCTCAATACTGACTAATAAGAGATCTTTTTCTGCATTCTTCCTGGTACAATTTCTGGATCTCTCCTAATTAAAGAATTACCATCATGTATTATATTGTTCCACTTTTATCTGATTCAATAACCACTTTCCAGATTTGACCCCAATAATTGTTCGGTGCCACTTACACTCAGCTGAATATTCTGAGAAGTGAGTTCTTCTGCCTTTTTCTCTAGGGAAGACACCCATAGCTTCCGCTTCTGGCGGCAGCGGGAGGCTGCAGCCCGGTTGCGCTCCAGAAAACGTTGCCGCCGTTCGTCTGGATCTTCATCTACTGTGCGCCGCCGCCGCCCCCCAGTACTAGGAGTAGGCTGGGCTGGAGAGACCTGTTGCCCAAGAAGGAAGAGGAGTTACTTGATGGGAACATCAATCCTTTCCAAATCAAACCTGATATTAGGTAGAGTAGTAAGTTCTGGTAAAGATATGTACCAACCTGGTAACCTTAGCAAGTCTTGTCACTATGTCCCTTTGCTGCTCTTTTATAGTAATTATTTCCTTATTCTGCTTCCCATTTCCTTCTAGTCTTCTTAGTATTATACTCAGACAAACCACAGTTCAGTTTTTGAGACAGAAAATGAAACTAGGATCATATTTTGTTTCTTTTTCTTTTTTGGTACCAGGGGCGCTCAATCACTAAGCCACATCCCAACCCTTTTCACTTTTTAAGGCAGGGTTTCTCTTGCTAAACTGTAAAAGGCTGGCTTTGAACTCACAATCCTCCTGCCTCAGCCTCCTGAGCTGTTGGGATTATAGGTGTGAGTCACTGCCCCTGGCAACAATAGGGTATCCTTTTTTTCTTCCCAGGTTTAAACCCAAAGGCACTTTAACACATCTACATCCCCAGTCCTTTTTATTATTTATTTTGAGACAAGGTCTCAATAAGTTGCTTAGTGCTTTGCTAAACTGCTAAGACTGGCTTCAAACTTGAGATTCTCCTGCCTCAAGTGGCTGGGATTACAGGTATGTACCACTCTGCCTGGCAACTTTTAGGGAGATGGAAATAAAATTTTGAGAATCATTGATTTGGACAAGCAATATGTACAAAAAAATTGTATGCTCTAACAGGTTTCAGGAAAGGAGAAAGAAAATGCTTCTATTCATCTCACTATGAGTAAGATACGGGCTTTCATAGGGAGACATGAATTAGTATTTTAAAAAAATTTATAACCAGTAATTAATCACCCTCAGCAAGCTCACACCTTTTGTTTGCTTTTAAGAAACGTTTAATTTCTTTATGAAATGATATAGGACTGTCTTTTGTTTTTTAAACTTCAGGCTGAAGTGTATTATCTCTAAGGCACTTATGGATCATCTTCTCTTTCAGTTAGCTGGTACACATAAGAGAAACCAAATCAATTTCATAATAGCAGCTAAAATTAAACAAATATAGAAAGGTCAGTCATCTGTAGAAAAGAAACTATATGCTATAAAACAAGCCCAAGGTAAATTTGTCTTGGATATGTTGCTAGTAGCAACTATTTCTATAATCCCAGAAATCCTATCAGTTTCATGAAGATAAGAATGAGATTACAAAACACAGAATCTTGTACTCCACTCCAAGACCTTTTGAATTATGGTCTCCATTAAGATAGGTAATTAAGAGATGATTTCATTGTTCAGACTAATACTATCTCTCCCTCTTTTTTGTTTTTTTGGTACCAGGGATTGAACCCAGGACACTGAATCACATCCCCAGCACTTTTTGTTTTTGTAATTTTGAGATAGGATCTCACTAAGTTGCTTAGGGTCTTGCTAAATTGCTGGTAGTGGCCTTGAATTTGTAATCCTCCTGCATCAGATTCCTGAGTCACTGGGATTATAGGTGTGTGTTACCATGCCTGGCTAATTCTCTTAAAGAAAAAAGTGAAGAGAAAATTTCAAAGACATTTAATGAATTATAGGCCTTGGTCACTGTATTAAGGGAAGACCTGTCTTCAAAAAATTTACAAATATTCTCTTGAGAATTTCAAATTTTTCTTTGTCTTGAGCTCATCAGAGCACTTATCAATATGTGCTTTTTAGGGCGGGGATGTGGCTCAAGCGGTATAGTGCTCGCCTGGCATGCGTGCGGCCCGGGTTCGATCCTCAGCACCACATACAAACAAAGGTGTTGTGTCCACCGAAACTAAAAAATAAATAAATAAATATTTTTTTAAAAAATGTGCTTTTTAAGGAGGATGGGGGAAAGGGAAGGCTAAGTTCCTCTTTTCTCATAGGCAACTAAGAAACTCATGCAAAGGATGGATGTGAAAGGACAGGCCAAGAAAGAAAGGAAAAAGTAATTAGAAAGGAAGGTATGTCCTTTCCTTGGGAGGGAAAGCAGCACAGCTCTGGCAGGGAGCTACTGCTTTAGCATCTCCAGGACTAGCTGGCTTTTTAGGATGGAAGGGTACAGCAGGGTGGGCAGGTTTAGCTTCCAACAAGAAAATTCAAATGAAAGCTTGTGTTGGCGGCCAAGTTTTAAGACAGCATATGGCCATGAAATGTTTGGACATGTGGTGGTAACCAATGAAGCAGGTGGTGACATCGGGAAAAGAGGGACTGGGCAATGGCTGTTAACTCTAGAAACCAATCTCAGGTCACTGTCACCTGTCCAGTTCACACAATTATGAAAACTGAGGACTAATCGGTTTTCAAAGAATCTTTTTAAAACATACCTCTGAATCAGGCATTTTTAAAAAAGGGATCTCTCTGGATTTTTTTAAGGATTTTTATTTGTGATAAAAAAAAAAAGACTGACTTGGTAATAAGAAGGTATTTTTTTTTGTGTGTGTTTTCTTATTTATTTATTTTCTACTGAGCTATCGTACTCCTGAAACATCATATTATATTCATATATTATTATTACATGTTTTTTGTTATAAACACCTAATCCAGTAAGTTTTTTTTTTTTTTTTTTTGTGTGTGTTTTCTGGGGATTGAACCCAGGGGTGCCTTATCACTGAGCTATATCCTACCCCTTTGAAGCCCTTTTCAGGTTTTGTTGAAACAGCATTTTGTATACCAGTAACCCTGGAGGCTGAGGCAGGAGGACTGCAAGTTCAAGGCCAGCCTAGGCAACTTAGTGATCAAAATAAAAAAAGGACTCAGGAGTGTAACTTAGTGGTAGAGCACCCAATCTTCAGTACCACCCCAGCCCCCCGCCAAAAAAAGGAGACAGGGGTTTTGCTAAATTGCACAGGCTGACCTCAAATGCAATCCTTCAGCCTCAGCCTCCTAAGATTAGATTAACCTGAGATTAACAGGTGTGTACCACTATGCCTGGCTAGTCATTTTGGTTTTTGGTAAGCTTTAATAGGTGGGAAATATATTAGAGGAGACTCCTGTAATAGTGCATAACCTAATGTGGCTTGGGGTGAAGGTTCTGTCACATTTCAGATGATTTTGAGATACAGATACATTAAACCATTCACATATGAAAAAACAGAGTCCTCCTTTACAACAGCTCTGCAGTATTCAGTCTGCATATACTCCTAACACAAAGGTGGGTAAAGAATGGTGTGGGTTTTTTTTTTTTTTTTGGTAGTACTAGGGACTGAACCTAAGGATGTGCTACCAATTAACTACATTCCCAGTCCTATTTATTTATTTGTTTGTTTGTTTGTTTATTTATTTTTGTGCTGCTGAGGATTAAACCCAGGGCCTTGTGCATGCAAGGTAAGCACCCTACCAACTGAGCTATATCCCCAGCCCCCTTTTTGAGACTGGTTCTCACTAAGTTGCTGAGGCTGGCCTCAAACTTGGTAATCCTTAGATCTGGAATTATAAGCGTGTGTCACTTGCTCAGGAAGAATGGTGTGTTTTGCTGCAGTCAAATTGTCAACAAAAACAAAAGTAGCAGGAAGATGTCCAGAAAGCTGAAATCCATTCTTCTCTAGTTGGTTGTTCCTTGAAAAATAGATGTGATATCAAGAGTAAGTGTAATACAGGTGGTTCCCCCCAATCCAAAGGCCCAACTGACCTGTGGCTGGGCTGGGGATGGGGCATCAGGATGCTGGATGAGAATCTGGCTCTGCTCTGGACGGGAGGTTACCATGGTACTGGCAGTACCTACCACCATTCCACAACCACCATTGATTGAGGAGACTTGGTGGGTTAGGGTGGCTTTTAGTCTCTATGGGTAAAGGTAAGAAAAGAGAGCTTGTCAAGGGTGAGATTCTGTCAAAGATGAAAAAGATGGGCTTAAATTTTATCACTGACTTCATAGATAGTTAAAAATTCTATTCCAACTTTCCCTTACCAGAAAAATTAAAAGAAAATGACAGGGAGAGAAAATGTGCACCTGGATCCTTAAAATACCTACTCTGTTCCCTGGCTGTCATCCTGGGCACAGTTGGGGGCTGGAGGTTGTTGAAGCAATAGAGTCCAGATGAAAGCTCTCTCATGGAACCTGGCCAGATGCTGGTTATGCAGCTATTCACCTCTTGGCCAGCTCCCCTGCCCACTCACCCACCCTCCATCTGTCACCCTGTAACTAAAACGGCAAGTGTTCCATTCCAAACAATCTGTGCTGCCTCTTTTCACTGCCATGGTCTATGTACCAGGCTCCAACGGTGGGGAGAGTAGATGAGAGTCATGAATCAGGGTCTTTTCTTTTCCAAATCCCACAGCAGGGTTTCCTTAGCTTTGTAAGCCCCAGAAGGTTCCTTTACTCAGCTCACTTGAAAAACCTAACTGATACTACTCCTTTCAGAGGGCCAATATTACCAAGGCTGGTATGTACTCACCATTTTAGCTTCTGATGGTACAGGATGGCCAGAGGGAGAAATGGAGCCACTGCTATTAACTGGTGGGCCAGGGATACCAGGAATGTTGGGCACCATGGACACAGGTCTGGCCAGCTATATCAAGATAAGAACCAAAAAAAAAAACCCAAAAAAAAAAAAACCAAAAACCATAGAAGGAAGCAATACCATTGGTTTTCCTAAAAAGAGGTGATTTTGAGATTGGCATTTTAGGGTCTGTTCTAAGTGACCTGCCCATAGGGCATGTAGGAATAGCTTGAGGGAATCTAATCCTTCAGTGTTGGGGCAATTTTTGTGAGAAAGGCAGGGTGGAGCTATACCTTTTTTTTCCCCCCCTTTTGTGTGTGGGATCAAATCCAGGACCTTACATGCACTATAAAGAGATCTACCACTGAGCTATAATCCTGGCCTGGGGCTATATCTTCAGGAAAACAGTAGGCAATTTGGGAGATGGAATGTGCCAAGTGAAATGAACAATCAGTGGACTGGCAAGATCAATCCTAAAACCAGGAGCCAGTTGTCCAGATGAGGCTCTGTCTAGCATTTCACAGTGCTTGACTGGCAGTGGTTAGTGAAGAGTTTGGGCAGCCTGCCATGCTCAACAAATACAGTCCAGAGGCGGTATTTCCCTGGGGCCCCTCTGTGATTATGACTATTCAGGTGGAAAGGAGGGATTAGTGTGTTGGTAAGGTTGGATGACTCAACTATAGAGCTCACCGATATAACAGAAGGCATCTGTACTGGAGGTCCCGGCAGCACAGGCATGGTCTGTCCATTAGCAAGATGCATGACAAGAGGAAGGGAGCCAGTGGGAGACCTTCAAGAGACATGAAGTGAAATGCTCACAATATAGATCTTTTGCCTATGGATCTTCCTCCAATAATGAGCAGATTTTTGAATCTTTTCTAGTTAGGGAAGGGGCAGAGCAGGATTTCAAAATCTTGACACCTTCTCAAAATGGGGAAAAGCAGGGATGCTACTAAGTTTACAGATGGAGAAAAATGACCAAGTATTTTTTTTTTTTTCCTTTTTTCTTTTTGTAGGCTAGAAATGGAACCCAGGGGCCTGGCACATGCTCTATCACAGAGTTATACCCTCAGCCCAGTGAAATCCTTATATCTTAAAAATTAAACAAACTCAATGGTAGAAAGCTAATCCCATTAAGGCTTTAGAACAATTAAATTAACATCCCTACCAATGACATAAATAAATTCTGTCTTGCCTTAGGCAAGAGGGAGTTGGATTAAAGTTGTCAATTTGCAAAGATGAATTATGTCATTTAATGGTCAAATTTGAATAAATTTCCCTTCTTTCTTTCCATGTTTTGCTCCCCCGCCCCCAAAAGAAGCTGTCTTTAATTTTTCCTAGTGAGTCCAGAGAAGAATAGTCTTTAAATAAGCTGAATCCTGACAACACCCTCTTAACCCATGGGTCCTTAATGGGTCATCCCATCAGAAAAATTGTCTGGGCCATGCAAGGAATAAAGAGAATTAGACAAACACAATTAGGGGTAGGAAAGACCAAAGACCCTAAATGGGACTGAGAGGACCACTAGACTCAAGGAAGATGACTTGATGGGTTTCAACCTTTCATTTACTTTATAGGTGTGAGGCTGAGAACTAAATATACTTTGTTATCTGGCCTCCACCACTATGATAAACTTTCTAAAGTTTTATGGATTCTTTTTTTTTTTAAGATTAAAGAAGTATGAAACCTCCAAATAAATACTTGCTTGTCTATTAAAAAGGGTAAAGGAGATTCTATTTATGGGAGAAAGACTTCTTTCTTTTTTTCATTTAAAAAATTTTAATGTCATATATGAAAACAGAATGCATTACAATTCATATTACACATATAGAGCACAATTTTTCATATCTCTGGTTGTATACAAAGTAGAGTAAGAAAGATTTATTTTAAAATCTTACTTTTGTGGTGTTAGAGATCAAAACCAGGAACCCATACATGATAGACAAGCCACTCTACTATTGCGCTACTTCCCCAGCCCTAAAATTTGAGAAATAATCTTAGTTACTCCTTTTTCTTAGATATTCAAAAATACTTCCTGTTGTAGAATTTCATAGAGTGTAAAGATTCAGGCTTCACTGTTTCTCCCTTCTCTCTACTTACCCCATTTGCCTGTTGGATGGTGGAGCCTGTGTGATGACTGAGGTTGGGGAAGGAAGGGTTGGATGAAGTGGATCATAGCCTAAGTGGAGAGGCAAGGAACCAGGACGGACGATGGTGGGCGTAGGGGTAGAGATCACAACAGGCTTTGGGGCAACTTCCTGGGGAGAAGAGACCAACATATCACAAAAGGCTTTAAGGGCTGCATATAGGGAAATGCATAATCGGTAAAATCTAGAACAAATTTATTGGAAAGAGCACTACAGTCACTTATATAAATCATGATCTGATTCCATCATGATCATACACTCATACCCCATTCACCCATTCGGTAGGAATGCTAAGTTAAGATCCCTTAGCCATCTCCCTTCAGGGACAATGGTTAAATAAATGATAATTGGAAAATCGCTTGGAATTTTTGTAGATGCACTATAATACCATATAAATTCAAGGGATTGTTACAACTTTTCACAATTCAGATATTTTCATTCTAAGCTTGATTTTCAAGCATCTTCTGACCTCCAAGGGGGAAAGGCAGATTCACTGGTAATAGGGCAACTCATTATCTCCTATAGAACCCTTACAAAAAAGGGCTGTGGAGCTGGGTGTGGTGGCCCATGCCTGTAATCCCAGTGACTCAAGAGGCTGAGGCAGGAGGATCACAAGTTTGAGACCAATCTCAGCAACTTAATGAGAGCCTCAGCAAATTATTGAGAACCTGTCTTAAAACAAAAAATAAAAAGAGAGCTAGGGACTTCGCTTAGTAGTAAGCACTCCTGGGATCAATCCTCTGTATCAAAAAAAAAAAAAAAAAAAAAAAACCAAAAAACAAAATAACCCAAGTAAACAAACAAACAAACAAAAAAAAACCCAAAATGCTGGGCTGGGGATATAGCTCAGTTGGTAGAGTGCTTGCCTCACATGCATAAGGCCCTGGGTTCAATCCCCAGCACCACAAAAACAAACAAACAAAAAACCCAAAATGCTTAAACAATGATCATACTGCAATAAAAATACTGATTCTCATTGTTAACTTGCTAGGATCTTAGGCTGCTGGTGGCCATATTGGCCTTGAAAACATCTCCAGACAGTTTGTAGTAGTTGGTTGCTTATGAAAGGGGAGGGGGTAGGATGCCTGTGATATTTAGAGAGAAGGTAATTTTGAGAAGTTACCAAACTAAATTTAGAAGAGAGTAAGATGAGGTACAGACAGTTCACCAACAGTAGATATTAAAGTTAACCAATGGTAGTGCAGTATGGATGAGGAGGAGACATAGAGGGGCTTTTGAAGTTCTAATAATATATATTTTCTTTTTTTATTTGGGTGTGAGCTACAACAGGCAATTTACTTTGTGAAAATTCAGTCAGCTATATACTTACTGTTTATGTACTTTTCTGTACATATACTATCTTCAGTAAGTTTATAAAAAACTTCATAAAAAGTATCAAGATAATAAAAAACATAATAGAAACCTAGTGGATACTCCCTTTGATTTACTTCCCTATGGGAGTATTATTTAGGTACCAGAGATTAAACCCAGGGACACTTAATCACTGAGCCACATCTCCAAATCTTTTTATTTTTTTTTTTGAGACAGAGACAGGGTCTTATTAAGTTGCTTAGGCCTTACTAAATTGCTCAGACTAGCTTCAAATCTGCGATGCTCCTGCCTCATCCTCCTGAGTCACTGCACCTGGATGTGACTTTTCTTTTTCATTTATTCATTAAAGTATATTATAAACATAAAGTATATTCATCTAAAGTTATTATAATAAAATGACTTTTTACACATATAAAATCAGAATAGAGACCGTTTCTAGCACCCAGAAGGTTCTCTTGTCTCTTCCCAATCCATGTCTTTCTTTCATGTGAGGTATGCACTATCTTTTGTTATTGTTTTGTTAAGACAGGGTCTTGCTATGTTTCCCAGGCTGGTCTCGAACTCCTGGGCTCAACTGATCTTCTCATCTTAGCATTCTGAGTAGCTGGGACTAAGGAATGTGCACTATCACACCGGTTTAACACACACTATTCTGGTTCTATCATCAAATACTTTTGCCTCTTCTGGCACCCTATATGAATGGAATCAAATTATATACCTTTGTGTCTGATTCTTTTGTTGTTGTTCAATATGTTTTGAGATTTATACATACTGCTGTATGATCATTAGTTCTTTATTCTTCTTTTGTAGTGCTGGAGATCAAACTAAGAGCCTCACACATGCTAGGCAAGCACTCTACCACTGAACTATAGCTATAGCCTAGTTTTTTTTTTTTGTACCAGGAGTTGAACCCAAGGGCACTTAATCATGGAATCATATCCCCAGCCCTTTTAATATCTTATTTAGAGACAGGGTCTTAATAAAAGGCTGGCTTTAAACTCGTGATCCTCCTGCCTCAGCCTCCCAAGTTGCTAGGATTACAGGCATGCACCACCATGCCCAGCCCAGCCCAATTCATTCTTTTTTCTTTGCTATGTAGTATTCCATTTTAGAAATATAACACTATTGATTGATGGTGCCAGAACTGAACCCAAGACCTTACACATGCTAAGCAAGTACTCTATCACTGAGTTACATCTTCTAGACTCCCACAATTTATTTATCCTTTGGTTGATGGATATTCACAATGTTTTTAGCTTTTTTGGCTCTTATGAATAAAATTACTATGAGCAGTCTTACATATTTCTTTTGTCAGGCAGATATTAACTTCTCTCCTAGTTAGTAATGGAATTTCTGTGCAAGAGAATAGGCAAAATTTATATAAATTTTCTAAATGATTAATATTCCTTTAAATAGAATCAACCCATTGCATCCAGCCATCCTTCCTATATCTTACGTTATTTGTGAATCAAAACTTAATCTTGGGCTGGTGATGTGGCTCAAGCGGTAACGTGCTCACCTGGCATGCATAGGGCGCTGGGTTAGATCCTCAGCACCACATAAAAATAAAAAATAAAGATGTTGTGTCCACCGAAAACTAAAAAACAAATATTATAATTTTTTTTTCTCTCTCTCTTTAAAAACAAAAAACAAAAAAAAACTTAATCTGTCTGGGCTGGGTTTGTAGCTCAGTGGTAGGGTGCTTTCCTAGCATGTCAGAGACACTGGGTTCGATTCTCAGCACCACATATAAATAAATTAAATAAAGGTCCATCAACAACTAGAAAAAAAAAAACTTAATCTATCAATTAATATTTGGGATGACTCCTAATAGAGAATTTTACCTTCTCCTTCAGGGGTGGGGAGCAGGAGCTAGAGGCAGGACTTTCTGGTGGGGATGAGTCTACCTCTACTGGCTCTTCTTCTTTGATTTTGACGTCTGGTGTGGAAGGCAGAGACATGTCAAGGGGCCCAGCAGCACCCTGTGATGAAAGAGAATGAATAGAGTTCAATTTCATGAATCCCTTTAGGTTGAATCTATATCTTTCCAGTTACAAGATGAGAGGCATATGCTTCTAAGAAGTTCAGTCCTTGGTCAAAGAACTGAACTGCAAGTTAAAGTATGGGTCCTATGCTTTATGTATAATTGGTTAAATCATTTTATCTTCTCAGAGATTCTATTTCCCTAACTCTAAAATGAAGATAAGACCGATGGTAAGCCAATACTTACAAAGACCGGAAAACAAATTACTTAAATCCATGTAAATGTTATGATTATAATCCTTTTCAGGAAAGTAAAATGATTTCCTGAATCAAGTGCCTGCCTATTCCCAACCAACTCTGTTGGCCATTAAAAAGCTATGAATACTGGGGCTAGGGTTGTGGCTTAGTGGTAGAGCACTCGCCTGGCATGTGTGAGGCCCTGGGTTCGATCCTCAGCACCACATAAAGATAAAATGATAAATGTATTGTGTTCGTCTACAACTAAAAAAAAAAAAAAAAAAAAGGCTGTGAATACCCTCTGTGCCAACCAGAATGACTAAGTTACCCAATTATCAAAAACAAATGGAGATGCCGGGCACAGTGGTGCATGCCTATAATCCCAGTGACTTGGGAGGCTTAGGCAGGAGGATCCTGAGTTCAAAGCCAGCCTAAGCAACATAGTGAGGCCCTAAGCAACTCAGCAAGACCCTTTCTCTAATAAAATATAAAAAAGGGCTGGGGGGCTGGGGCTGTAGCTCAGTGGGTAGAGTGCTTGCCTAGCATGTGTGAGGTACTGGGTTTATCCTTAGCACCACATAAAAAATAAAGGCATTCTGTCTGATTTCAGTTCAGTTTCATGACAAAGTGGATTTTTTTGTTCCATTCATATCCTGCACTTCTTGGTGAAACAGGAGCTTGTTTCTGTCTTACCTTGTACCTTAGTCCCCCCTAGAAGTCTTCTACAAAAAGACAAAAAAAAAAAAAAAGGCAAATGAAGACAAAATGGATATTAACATACTACAAACAAGACAGGAAATGCTTTCTGGGGAACTCACCATGCTTGATAGTGATCTCACCCCAAAATCTGGAGCAGAAGGCTAGAAGTTTCAGGAAGATAATGGTTTTGGGGTAAAAAAAGAAAGGAGAGGCTGGGTATGGTGGTACATGCCTATAATACCAGCAACTCCAGGGGCTGAGGCAGGAGGATTGCCGAGTTTAAAGCCAGCCTCAGCAATGGCGAGGCACCAAGCAACTCAATAAGACCCCGTCTCTAAATAAAATATAATATAGGGCTGGGGATGTGGCTCAGTGGTTAAATGCTCCTGAGTTCAACCTCTGGTACCACCCCCACCCCACCCCTCAAAAAAAAAAAAAGAAAGAAAGAAAGGAGAGTCTGATCATCTGATCAGTGAAAGAAATTAGAAATTGTTTTTAGGAACGGGAATGAAAAATTGAGAAAGTAGAGTGCTTTCCTGGGAGTAGTGTGATCACCTCACAGAACTCTGGAGCTTTAAGTGGCTCTGCAGGGAACAGTAAACTATTTGAGATAAATGGTCCAGTCTCTGACACTGTACCACAAAAAGAGGGCTGATTTCAGTTCAGTTTCATGACAAAGTAGATTTTTTTTTTGTTCCATTCATATCCTGCACTTCTTGGTGAAACAGGAGCTTGTTTCTGTCTTACCTTGTACCTTAGTCCCTAGAAGTCTTCTAGGTAGCTAGCTGAATAAACTAAAGATAATCTGTATCTACTACATTAAAGAAGGTAGTAATGGTTCTTTCTCCCCAGTCTGATTGAGGCTGAGGAACAGAAAAAATGGTTTAATTTCTGCCTCATTCTTTCTATATTGCTAAGATATCAGGTCCAATTTGGCTAATTTTCAGAACAATGAAGTCAGAGCTTGGTGGGAAGGTGAGGCCTCTAAGTAAATACAACCATTGGTTTAAAATCCCAGGGGCATCTCCAAAAAAAGCTATGGTTCAAGAAAGTTTCAGGCTCATTAAACACTCCTGGAGATCATGTGTTTTTCATCAAGGGTAGGTAAAGACCACCTTGGACAGACAGGTAGAAATATTAAGGGAAGGGCTGGGTTGTGGCTCAGGGGTAGAACACTTACCTAGCAAGTGTGAGGCCCTGGGTTTGATCCTCAGCACCACATAAAAATAAATAAATAACATAAAGGTATTGATTGTGTCCTACTACAACTAAAAAATAAATACTAAGAAAAAAAAAAAAAGAAATATCAAGGGATGTCCTTCGAGGAAATATTCCAACTATGAACTGGCCTCCCAGAAGTGTCAACCAAGCTGAAATGACAGTGGGAAAGACTTGCAGTTTTTTAAGGGAAGCCATTTTTCTTGAATTTTCCTATTAAGAACTTGGTATAAAAATTTCTTATATCCTGGTAGAAATAATCTGACTACTTACTTTGTTTTGAGAGAAGGGGAAAATGGCAGGGGAGATGAGGTAGGGATGCTGTAAATTATATCACATAAGTTGAGGTAGCAGAGAGATAAGAGACCTGGGTCTCTAAAGTAAAGGTTTCAGAAGACTGTGGCTAATTCTCCCATTTGAAAGAAGAGCTACATATATATGCCATTATTTTTCCATGCCTTTTTTTTTTTTATTTTAAGTTAGAGGGAGACAGCATGAAATGAAGCTCATAGAAAGCTGTGAAACTTTTGAGATATCCCTGGTGATAAAAACACTTTATCTAGCATTTTTACAATTTAAGCTGGATGGAAAAATCAGGCATAGCTATCTTCATTTACTTGCTGTCCTCCTCTTAAAAAGAGTTTCACTGAAAAATTTTCTTACATTCTGTGTTTTCTATATTCTGATTTGATTCCATGCCTCTCTAAACCATGCAATTATGAGGTTCATGTGTTAATAAATATGTTTGGGGACACAGATATTGGCATCTCTTCTGAATTATTTTGCAATACAAACCTGATTTTATGTTACTTATTTATTTATTTTTTGGTAATGAGAAGTGAACCCAAGGGTGCTTAACAGCTAAGCCACATCCCAGCCCTTTTTATTTTAATTAATTTATTTTGGTGCTAAGTATCATACCAAGGGACACTACCACTGAGCTACGTCCCCAGCTTTTTTTATTTTTTATTTTCAGACAGGGTCTCACTAAGTTGCTTAGGGCCTCACTATGTTGCTGAGGTTGGTCTCAAACTTGCAATCCTCCTGCCTCGGGCTCCTAATCCTGAAATTACAGATGTGAGCCACTGTGCCCAGCCAGACCTGATTTTAAGCAGTGACTAAAACCTCTGAATTCTAAAGTAAACTTTGACCTTTCCATTTTTCTTTTTTTCCCAAACTCCTTATTTCATGGGAACTATATTTCTTTGACTCTGCTTCTTTGACATTTTCCTCTGGTATTCCAAACTAAGGGGTCCTCATGAATCTGGAGTATAAAAAGGTTAAAACCAGAATCACAGAACCTCAGGATTAGAAGGAATTCCAACATTTTTAATCCTTACTGCAGCATCTTCCACTAACTGCTCTATACATCTGTATATATTGTGTGATAGCATCTACCCAGTGATCCTGCTTCTATTCTTGGGTCACAAAGAATAAATTTAATTCTTTTTTTACCTAAAAATTCTTCAAGTATTTCAAGACAACAATTTTATTTGTACTAAATCTCTTTTTCAAGCAAAACTTTCTTAATTTCTTTAAATGTTTCTAAAGAGACATAACTTCTAATTCTTCACTATCCTGGCTGATCTCCTTAAAAAGACATTAAGAACATCCTTTGTGGGGCTGGGGCTGTAGCTCACTGATAAAGCACTTGCCTCGCATATGAGGCACTGGGTTTGATCCTCAGCACCACATAAAATAAATAAAGATACTGTGTGTTCATCTATAATTTGAAAAAAAATTTTAAAAGAACAGCCTTCTTTAATTTTAATGCCCTGAATGGTACTAGAAAGCTATTTGAAGGCAAGAACCACGTATACAGAAATAAAAAATAGAAATTCAATATATGTTTATTGATTAGCTGACTGAGTAAGAATGGTCCAGAAGAGAAGTCTTTTTTAGTTTAGAAAAAAGTGGGATTTACAATAAAAACATTTAACAAAATTTGAGAAATTCATACTACCCCTTTTTAATTTTATCTATCTATCTATTTATTTATTTTTTTGGTGCTGGGAAAAAACCCATGGGCATATACAATCAATCCTTTTTATTTTGAGACAGGGTCTTGCTAAGTTGCAAAGGCTGGCCTCAAACTTGTGATTCTCCTCCCTCAGCCTCCCAAGCATCTAAAATTACAGGAATGTGCCACTGTGCTTGGCCAACTGATAGTCTTTTAACATCAACATAGTCATAACAGGGCTGGGGATGTGGCTCAAGCGGTAGCGCACTCGCCTGGCATGCGTGCGGCCCGGGTTCGATCCTCAGCACCACATACCAACAAAGATGTTGTGTCCGCCAAGAACTAAAAAATAAATATTAAAAACATTCTCTCTCTCTCTATCCTCTCTCACTCTCTCTTAAAAAAAAAAAAAAAAAAAAAAAAACATAGTCATAACAAATTTTGTTGTTGTTGTTGTTGTTATTGTTTTGGTGATGCTGGAGATTGAACCTAGGGCTATGTGCATGTAAGGCAAGCACTCTACCAACTGACCTATATCCCCAGCCCAAATAACAAATATTTTTTAAAAAAATATTGTTATACTCCACTGGAGGGGTAGGAAGATTGATTTTTGATGAAGACAGAACTGTGCTGATCCACCATCTGAACTCTATCTAAAATCCTGGATGGAAGACTAGGACTAGTGAGTATTATTTGGTTCTATAGAACCAACCCCATGATTTTGTGCTTTAACCAATTAAGCATATTTTCCCAAGGTACCATAACAGACTAAACTGGAACATGAGTAGTTATTTATTTTTTTCACAAGTCCCGCCTCTTGCCTTTTTCTCATCCTCATCTGTAGCTTTCTTGAATTCATGTTCAAAGGAGCTAGCTAGTTCATTGAAGAGTCCCACCTCCTCACAGTTCTTCAGGAATCTAGTTGGAGTAGGAGTTTGATCTGTAAACATGAAAAAAAGAAACTTACTTTTGACCTAAAATTAGAACTTGAGAGTACATAGAAAATATGTTTTTATTTTGCTTGGAGACAGGGAGTTTGTTTTAGGGCAAATTTGCTTTTATAGAGCTCTAATAGGTGAAGACTGGTGCTAGGCCACCAGAGGGTGTCTGTGTTGTATTGCCTCAAGACCAGCAGGGGGAACACAGGACAATGTTTTGTGGTTGATTATCCATGTACCCACCTTTCACTACGCTTTTTTTTTTTTTTTTTTTTTTTTTGCATCTTTTACAACAAAACAAAACAACCAACACAGGTGAAGTTTTGTGAAGCCTCTAGCTTCGAAAAGTAGGTACAGTTAAGCGGTGTTTTCTTTTTAAACCTGCTAGGCCTGTTTGTTTGTATTTGAGATGGGATACCTTTCACTATGTTGCCCAGGCTGGTCTGGAACTCATGAATTCAAGTGATTTTCCCACTTCAGCCTCCTGAGTAGCTTGGACTACACACAGACATGTTCTCACTATACCCAGCTTCCCTGCAAGTGTTGAATTAAGTAGGTATAAGCAAATTTATATAAAAATCTGATGAAGAAAAGAAACTGAGGATCATATGGTTGAGCTTGCCTGCTAAAGCTACCAAAAAAGAAATAGTGAAAGATGTGGTAGTAAACAACTATAATCCTAGCTACTCAGGAGGTTGAGGAAGGAGAATTGCAAGTCCAGAACCACCGTGGACAACTTAGGCCCTGTCTCAAAATGGAAAAAAAAAAAAAAAAAAAAGGGCTGGAGCCAGGCATGGTGGCACAAGACTGTGCCAGGGATTTAGGAGGTGGAATCAGAAGGATTGCAAATTCAAGGCCAGCCTGGGCAAGTTAATGAGAGCCTGTCTCAAAAATGAAAAGGGTTGGGGTATAGATCAGTGGTAGCATGCCCCTTGGTTCAATTCCTAGTACCCACCCACCAACACAAATAAAAGGACTGGGGATGTAGCTCAGAGGTAAAACACTCCTAGATTCTATCCCCAGTACCAAAAATAATAATAATAAAAATTTAAAACGAAGAAAAAGGAATGGTGCCTAGTCTTTCAGTGGTTACCAAGTTATGGATCTGTTGCCTTCTGAAGGCGTTCCAGGCAAATCTAGGCACTGGGGAGCAAGAGAGTAATACCATGAGCTAGAAAAGGAAACTGCAAACAATAGGGCTCATTTCACAGAGACCAGGGCCCAGAGCGAATTCCGGAAACCAGGATATTTGGATTTAGACTTGCCAGCCAAAATATCCCCACAGGGCAATGCAAATCTTTTCCTTAACAGAATGCCTCTGCTCTTAGGGAGAGGAAGGGTCTTGGTAATCCATGGGAACTTTTCAAGCAACTTGAATTTCAGATTTGAGCTTCCCTCTCCCTACCCTGCTTCTCTGGAAAAGAAAAGATCCTATTCCTTCATCTCAAAACTCTACAATGGTTTTACTTGCTACAATGCTAGTCCCCTCAGTGATTAATCTCCTATCCCCAAAAAACTAGACTGAATGATAAATAGGACAATTGTTTAAATTATATTTTAAACAATGAGACCTGGGGTCAAACTTGACCATTCTAGCAGGATCACTTAGAAATAATCCCACAGGATTTTCCATGGAAACAACATTTTTTATTTTTAAACTTAGAAAAGCTCTTCTGAATCAGTGTGTTTAGAAAAGTTACCACTACTTCCCAAAATAGTTTTAAAAGGTTCTCTGGCAGCTTTGGTTGGCTAACAATTTCCTTCCACCCCAGAGCAAGTAGAGGTAGTATCATCTTTTATACTTAGAATGCTTCAGAAAGGGCACACAACAAAATTTCGAAATTATAACTCAAGTGTTCAGAAGGGGCAGCTAAAGGCCTGGTGATGACAGAAGAGGAACTCTGGACTTATGATCTGAGACTCATACAAACTTTTCCCACACCCTGCTGTTCATGCTCATTTATAATTTTTATTTTAAAGGTTCCTTTATGTTAAACTTAATTCCTCACTTTCCAGGTGCCTCTAACCTTCAGGGGATGTGGTTCCTGAACAAATGGACTAAAAACATGTAAGAAAACCCTTAGCCTGCCCTGATGATTCCTAAAATATAAATAAGTATTTACTGAATATTGTCTTTTGTGTTTTGGTGCTTCAGTGCATACACTTGGGTATAAACTGGGGGAGGGATGGGAGTATAGACCAAATATAAGACCTGGGTCTTATCCTAGAGAACTAAGAGAAAGTTTTCTAGTTGAAAAAATAAAATGAATATTCACGGATAGCATCACACTGTGATAGCATGGCAGTGTACAAAATCAGTGCTATGTATACTGAGGAATAAAATTGTCACAGAAATTAAATACAGACACATTAATGACATAATAATACATGAAGTTGTTAGAAAAAAATTTAAAGAAGTAGGATTTGAGCCAGGCCTTAGAGAATAATCTCCCATGTGCTCTTGCATTGTCCAAGTTGTCTCTTAGCATTCAAAGCACTAATTACTCACCACATCTGGAGGCTAAGGAGAATAGTAACCATACTCTGCCCAGAGAAAGGCAGAGTATGGTTACCATGATTATGGATGAGGAGAAGGTATGTCTAATTAAGATAATTATTTTTTTAATATTTATTTTTTGTAGTTGTAGTTGGACACAATAACTTTATTTTATTTATTTATATGTGGTGCTGAGAATTGAACCCAGGGACTTGAACGTGTGAGGCAAGTGCTCTACCTCTGAGCCATAACCCCAGCCCCAGATAATCATTTTGTAATAAATAAATTCTATAGAAAGTTGGGTGAATAACACAGGGCTAGGTTATGGACAGCTGAAATCCCAGGTATAAACAGTTTTAACCCATTATGTCCCATCTTTCCAATTCTGCAAATATTTCAAGTAAATTGAAACCAATGCATTAAGATAGGTTAGAAATCATAATCTAGAGCTTATATATCCTTTATTATTATTTTTTTTGAAAAATATTTTTAGTTATAGATGGACACAATGCCTTTATTTATTTATTTAGGTGGTGCTGAGAATCTAATCCAGTGCCGAACACATGCTAGGCAAGTGCTCTACCAGAGCCATAACCTCAGCCCCTATCCTTTATTATTAAGAATGAGAATACAGGTGGGTGTGGTGGTACATGCCTGTAATCCCAGCACCGAAAGACGATTGAAAGTTCAAAGCCAGTCTCAGCAACTGAGTGAAGCACTGAGCAACTTAGCGAAACCCTGTCTCAAAAAGAAAAATAAAAAGGGCTGAGATATGGCTCAGTAGTTAAGCACTTCTGGGTTCAATTCCTAGTACCAAACAAATAAACAAACAAACAAACAAAAGAAATGAGAACATATTGTTCATATAGGCAAGTAGGACAAAGGGCAACTATGGTATCTGGGACAATGAGACAAAAATGGGTTAACATAAAATAATGACAGATTTTGACCACAAGAGTAGAATTTAAGATAGACTGACTTTTCAGTAGTATAGTAGATAGACTAGTCAAAGAGGACAACTAGGAGAGTTTAGAGGAAATCTAAATATAATGAGGACAGTGGCAGGAAGAACAGGAATGCTATGATTTGGATTCCACTTAATGTTAATTCTCTCGGTATTCATGTTGTTTGTATTGTTCACTTGTATTTTTTTGTGCAAATATTATATGTTTTTCATATATATATGTTCTGCTTTAATTAAGTATGTTTTACCTACAGAGATAACATCCTACCCACTCTTCCCTAAAATCTTCAGGTTTTAAGAATTACTGATGACACTGTTTCTATTCGTATCCTTTTCTCAGGGATTATGAATCTACAAACTCCTGGAAAAGTACTCAGTAGATATTCAATAAATATTTGCTGAACTAATATAGAATATGGGATTTATAAGAGGTTCTGTCCTTCTCCATGTCTAGGATAGCATGTTGGCTAATAATATACTTAGAGAAATTGTGCTTTAATTGATTTATTAATTGATGTGATAATCTCCAACTAAATACACTATTGATTAAATATTAGCTTGGGTTAAATCAGAACCTTTCTTGGTATCCAAAGAAAAAGTCCACTTTGGTTTTTGTATGTCTGTCTAGCTGTAAATGGTACAAAAGAACTACTGTAAGATTTGAGAGTGGTTACAAAGAGTGCTCCCTTGAGAACGTTGCATGGAAGCAAGACAGTATCTAAAACAACTGGCGAGAGGTTCCAGGTCACCCAAATTGGCTTGGAAAAGTCCCACTGACTAAATGTCTTGTTTGGGTTCTGGAAATGTGCCCTAAACAGTGTCTGGGTTCACAAGGGAAGTTGAATTTACGAACTGATAATCAGCCTGCTGGAAGAAAACTGACACCCAGTGGAAGAGAAACAGCCAGCCTAAGGGGGCTTTTTTGCCTTTTTTCTACCCCTTCACTGTGGGTAGGGGGAAATGTCAAAGCCATCTCTTGTCTGTAAATCTTCTAAAGGCTTAATAAATAGAAAGCAAGAAGGGAATAGACTGAAAAAAGCTAGGCAAAGCCTCAATACATTTATTCTCAAAAAACCACAGAACACAATCTCATTATTAAAAACAGTGGAAAGCATAATAGAAATTTGGGAGCTTTTAGTGTTCCTTTTTCCTGATTAAATGCAGATCACATAAGGGCTCTTGATGGGAGAAGGGGAGAACAGCTCCCAGTACATCTGGTCCCTGGTATTAATCTTAACTATCTGGTGATAGCAAGGCTCGTGGCTTTTGGGGCAGCAAATACCTGCGATGATGACTGAGTCAGTTCGGGCTGGGCCAAATTTCAATGTCATCTCATGCTTGTGTTTATGAACTGCCAGGTGGTCCTCATTTGTAAATCTCTGAAATGAAATGGAAATAGAGATGTGGAACAAACAAACAAACAAAAAACTCCACCAATTCAATGACCTTTTAAAATATCCTAAACCAAACATGCTGCAAAGAGATTGGTCCCTAGAAAGAGGGAATGGAAGAGAGAAAATATTGGAAGTGATGGAAAAGGAGAAGAGATGGAGAAAAAAGGTGCTGGGAGGCAGGGAAGAGAGGAAAGGGAAAAGAGCATAGCACCAACTGCTCTGTAATATCAGGTCCAAATGATAGAAATGGACAGATTGTTGGTGGAGTGGGGTCCAGG
Organism: Ictidomys tridecemlineatus; assembly: GCF_052094955.1. Classification (NCBI taxonomy): domain Eukaryota; kingdom Metazoa; phylum Chordata; class Mammalia; order Rodentia; family Sciuridae; genus Ictidomys; species Ictidomys tridecemlineatus. Next base: position 61,632,824 of record NC_135482.1, on the reverse strand, counting down.
AGGAGGCTCCAAATGAAAAAAACCATTAAGACAAACTTGCAGTGAACAAGGGGAAAACAATTTTTATTAATAATAATAAAGAGAGAAGAAGGGAAAGGCTGGGCACTTGGTCATCACAAAAATAGGACATTTCAGAACAAAGCTCTCCATGGTGGAGCTGAATTGGACTATTTTATGAGGGGACTAACAGGGAGATAAATTATGCAGGATTAGGAGAATCGTTTAACTTCCTGGCCCCCACAGTGCTGCAGCAGGCGCCTGCGTGGCTATTTGGCTCAGGGTTTTAATGAGCCAGGACGGAGCTATAGAGGACAGAGGACCAATGGCCAGCAATAATGGCATACACAGCCCCATCGGCCAAATGTTGTCTCCCCTCATCGGGCAGCCTGCCTGGGCTCCATCAGCCATAAAGGGGCTGGTACAATGCTGCCTAGCTGTATAATGGAAGAATAAAAATGTAAGGAAAAAAAAAATTAAGGGTAGGGAGGAGCCTGTAGGCAGGATGAGGGAAGAGAAAAGGAGAAAGCACAGAGATTTTATTTGTTCAGGGGCATGGATGAAAGAACAATGAAGAGGTGCAACAAAGTCCACCCCAGATTATGACTAAGTAAGACAGGGTTACTGGACAATAATTTATACTTCCACCTCTTTAAAAGGAGGAGGTGAAAGGAACAGATGAACAGCAGTAATTCAAAAGAACAGTACTCTCAAACGTCCCTTTGTGGCTGCCGGTCATGTTCCTTCATTAAAACATGCCTACAACACAGTAACTGCCGGGATGCTGCAGCTTTCCACAGCTTCTTCAATAGGGAGGCTCTGAAACATGATTCTATTTGTCTTTTTGTTTCTAAAAATAGTGATTGATGGCTTAATCCACCTTTCTCTTTCTTCTATATACATATCTATATAGATATATACCCCCCACAAAACACTACACTTTCAACCCTCCTTTCCACAACTCATCTGCAAAACAAATACACAGGAGTTGGTCCCATTCTAGTTCCCATCCCCATCCAGAAAACAACACTAAACTGTTTCAGCTCCTTATTTTACCCCGAAGTAGCTTTTTTCCAAATTCACTTCTAAAGCCAAGTTAAGATCCACATTCTTTCCAAGAAAGGCAGACGTGGCCTAAAGGGCATAGGGAATTTTCAATTAAAAGTGAAGATCCAAGAAGTCAAGTCAAAAGAAAACTACCTTAGTGGTTTCTGATGGATCTAAGACAAACAAAATACAGGAAAATTTCATCAAGAACTATAGTTTTCTCTATTATTGGTAAACCCCATACACCAACTTTTTCAGTTACAGATTTTCCCTAAGGGATGGTGGGAGTGGAAAGATAGGTGACAGTCTGTGAACCAGGGGTATATCTGTAGGTTAAACAAGTTACTATACAGGGTCTGTGATTGCTTTGTATTTGATAAAAGGAAATAAGTAGAATTGTCTACAAGGGGAGAAAAACAACAACATAAAAAAACCCATCAAAAACATCCTTTTAAGGGGAGACAAAGGTAGTGGATTAAACAGACTTGTTGATTCTGGTAAGTTCAGGAATCTTTTTCAAAAATATGTTTATAGGCACTTCAAGGAAATTTCATGCAGGTAGTTTGAAAAACTTTGAACAATGTTCTCGAGCCTAAAAGAATTGACTTTAAAACGAATTTTGTAGTTGTAGATGGACAGAATGCCTTTGTTTTTATTTTTTTAAATGTGGTGCTAAGAATTGAACCCAGCGCGTCACACATACTAGGCAAGCGCTCTGCCACTGAGCTACAGCTCTAGCCAAATAATTGACTTTTAAGCAAGAAATCCTCCTCTACTATCAGAAATCTAGTTTGCTTTAAAATAAGCTGATAGTAAGATTTTAAATCTCTATCAGGTTTGGGTCTAGTTAAGATTGTTCAGTATTTTATTATTTGAAACTGTTGATTGAGTCCAAGGTCTTAAGCACGGTAGTCAATCACTCTACCACTGAGCTATATCCCCAGACCCTTATCAGTATATTTTTTTTATAATAGTTGTCTTTTTTTTAAAAAAAAAAAAAAAAGAGAGAGAGAGTGAGAGAGGAGAGAGAGAGAGAGAGAGAGAGAATTTTTAATATTTATTTTTTAGTTCTCGGCGGACACAACATCTTTGTTGGTATGTGATGGAACCCGGGCCGCACGCATGCCAGTCGAGCACGCTACCGCTTGAGCCACAACCCCGCCCCCCTTATCAGTATTTTAAAAGGCAGTTCCTCCCTTTGGCTACAACTCTCTGCATAGGCCTGACATGTTTCATTTGTCTAGTTCTTGTTCCTCTTTGCTCCATACCCCGGGTTCTCCAAACCCCTTTCAAGTCACCCATGAGCTATTTATTTTTTCCAAATCAAAAGCTGGGCCTGAAGAGAAATGTAGGTGGCAGAAGGGATTTACCACCTACTAGCATGTCAGAGGGTTTGATGAATCCAAAACTCTAGTTGAACTAAACTCTAGCTGAAATTTAGCATTTCTAATTCATAACAGAAATTACACATTTTTTTACAGCACCTTGTAGTTATTACAAGATACTGCAATTCTTTTTTCCTCTGGGGATTGTTTCTAGGCCTTTGCATGCTAAGCACACACTCTATTACTGAGCCTCACCCCATCATGCCTGAAAATATTCTGGGTTTTTGTATTATTGTTTTGCAGTACTGGGGATTAAATCTAGGGTGCTCTACCACTGAGTCACATCCCTAGACCTTTTTGTTTTCAAACAGGGTCTCACTAAGTTGCCAAGGCTGGACTTAAATTTGTAATCCTTCTGCCTCAGCCTAGGGAGTCACTGGAATTATAGGCCTGTACCACCATACCCAGGGAAAATAATCTTTACACTCATCACTATTTTGAAGTTATAGTAGCTACCATACCCACCACTAGAGCTTATTTAATGCACTAATTAAAAAGCACATATATTATCATATATTTTTTCATACATTTGATAACTTTAAAATTCTATATAATTCCATATAATTTCCTTTAAAATCCTATGTATTTTATGAATTTAAAAGCATTACTTTAGGAAATGGTTCACTGGCTTCACCAAACTGCTAAAGGAGGTCCGTGACACCACTACTACTAATAACAATGACCTCTGAGTAAACAATGTAGTATATTTCAGGGGAGGAGGAATCAAAAGGGCATACTTTTAAGAAGCAGGGCACTATCCTAGTCTTGGCCCCAGTCATCTGTACCTGCTATTTATAATGTAATTCTTGTAATCTTGAGTAGGGGGGGGAGAATGAAAGCTTACTGAAGCTTTGGTCAAAGTGAAGGCCAAGCGGGGCATGCCGGAGCATGCCTGTAATCCCAGTGGCTCGGGAGGCTGAGGCAGGAGGATTTCAAGTTCAAAGCCAGCCACAGCAACTTAATGAGGCCCTGGGCAACTTAACAAGATCCTATCTGTAAATAAAACATAAAAAAGGGATGAGGATGTGGCTCAGTTGTTGAGCATCCCTAGGTTCAATCTCCAGTACCCAAAAAAAGCCAACATTATTGTTGGCTATTGTTTTGAATATTCCTTACTTTTTTTTCTGTTTATTAGAAGTTAATATCTTAAGAATTCTCTGGAACTTTTGTCTTACAAAGGCATTTCTTTGGTTCTCTATCTTTGGACATGTAAGCATTGGAGGAAAAGAAATTTTGTGGATTTGGAGAAGTCTGGGGCCAGCTTGTTCAGTGTAGGCTCAGGATCAATCACATAGAACAGGAGGAAAAAAAAAAGAATTCTCTAGATCAGGGGCTGGGAGTATAGCTGAGTGGTAAAGCACTTGCCTAGCATGTATAAGGCTCTGGGTTCAATCTCCAGCACTGGAAAAAAAAAAAATCTTCTCTAGATCAGCACACCCTCCCACTACTCACGGTGATAGGGATTAACACAGGGCCTTGTGCATGCTAGAAAATCAGTCTCGAATTTCATGCTTTGGGAATGATCCCTCTAAAAGCAATTTCTGAATTAAAATAGCCAAAATTATTAATTGATAAAAATTTTGAACTTAGTAAAATACAGAATATTCTCTTGAATCAAAGAGGTAGAAGGGCCAGGTGTGGTGATACATGCCTATATTCTCATCTACTCAGGAGGCTGAGGCAGGAGGATTGCAAGTTTGAGGTTGGCCTAGGCAATTTTGAGACCTTGTGTCAAAAAGAAACTAAAAAAATACCAGGAGGGTAGATCAGTAGTAGAGTGTTCCTGGAAAATTTCTGCCTATTGGGTGTGGTGGTATACACTTGAAATCCCAGCAACTAGGGAGGCTGAGTCAGGAGAATAACAAATTTGAGACCAGCTTCAGTAACTTAGTGAGAGGCCCTAAACAATTTAGCAAGACCCTGACTCAAAATAAAAATAATAGGAGCTGGTGTTGTGGCTCAGTGATAGAGCTTGCCTAGCATGTGTGAGGCACTGGTTTCAATTCTCAGCAACGCATATAAATAAATGAACAAAATAAAGGTCCATCAATATCTAAGAAAAATTAACAAAAAATAAGATAAAAAGTAAGAAGGGCTGGGTATGTATCTCAGTGGAAAAGTTGTCTCTAGATTCAATCCTCAGTAAACAACAACAACAACAAATTACTGACCATCTAATAATCTAGCTCCCCCATGTTAATACCCTTAATGGCTCTTCCTTTTTTCTCTGATTTTATCTATAACTATGGTTGTGTCAAACAAGCTACTCAGGGAATACTGATATGGTTGTAAGACACATAATCATAATATTCAATAAATGTGAATGTTAACCATCTCCAAGGCAACAGTGGGCTGATGTTATTCAAAATGGGGGCTGAAGAATCTGAATCAGTTTGGAAGCAGAAGACAGTTTATATATCTTGGAAAATAATTTATATGATAACAAACTTGGAGTCTTATTTACTGAAGTAAGTGAAATCAGGACAGTTTCCTGGCATAAAAGAGGAGAGAAAAAGTATTATGTGCTATGTTGCACCCCATCCAGAAACCAAAATCATTTAGGTATGCACTATCCAATACGGCAGCCTCTAGCCACACATGGCTATTGAGCACTTTAATGTAGGCTAATCTGAATTGAGATGCACTATTACTCAAACCATATACTGGATTTTGAAGACAATATCAGAAATAAAAAAATAAAATAAAACATCTCAATTTTTATGTTGATTACATGTTGGAATGATTATTTTACAAATATTGGGTTAAATATTAATAAATAAATTAATTCTTAATTAAATTAATTTCACTTCTTTATTTTTATTTTTAAATGTGGCTACTAGAAAACTCAAAATTATATATGTGGCTCATATTTGTGGTTTACTTCATATTTCTTTTGGATAGCTCTGATCTAGACAATATATTCTAAGATTGCTTGTAGTCCCAGTTACTGGGGAGAGGTTGAGGCAAGAGGATCACTTGAGTCCAGGAGTTTGAGATCAGCTGGAATAAAACTCAGATCCCTGTTTTAAAAAAGGGGGAGGGGGGATTTTAATCACATGTCAATCTTGAATCTTGTCTCTCAAGCCCACTTTCTCTAAATGCGGTTTATACTATATGGCAGTGGTTCTCAATAAGGGGCAACTCTGCTCCTTAGGAAAATATATGGCAATGTTTGGAAACATTTTTGCTTGTCACAAATGGATGCTACCTGGCCTCTAGAGGGTAGAGGTCTAGGATGCTATAGATACTGTATAATGCACAGGATAACCTCTGCTGTGGTTTAGATATGTGGTGCTCCCCAAAAGCTCTTATGTGAGATAATGCAAGAAAGCTTAGAGATGATTGAGTTAGAACAGCCTTAACATAATCAGTGTATTAATCCCCTAATAAGGATTAACTGGATAGTAACTACAGGTAGAAAGGGTGGGGCCAACGGAGGTGGGTCACTGGGGGCATGCCTTTGGGGTTTATATTTCGTCAGTGGTCAGGGGAGCAGTTTCTCTCTCCTTCTGCTTCCTGGTACCATATTCCTGTTTTCTTCCACTATACTCTTCCACCATGATGTCCTGTCTTACTCAGGCACTAAGGAATGGAATTAGCCGTCTCTGGACTGAGACTTCAGAAACTAAGAGTGCCAAACAAATTTTTCCTCCTCTAAAACTGTTCTTCTTAGGTCTTTTGGTCACAGCAGTGAAAAAGCTGACTAAAGCAGTCTTCAACATAAAGAATTATTTAACTCAAAATCTCTCTTTTGTCTTTATTGAGAAACCCTTCTACAGAGTAACTGAAAAAGACAGAATAAAAATTTAAAGGCTGTTTTTAGTTTTCTTTGCCAAACTGCCAACACATGTTTTTGGACCTGAAACTTGGAAGGAAAAAAAAAAACACCACAGGCAGAAGAAAACTCCCAAACTCATTTTATTTTATTTTTTTAGAGAGAGAGAATTTTAATATTTATTTTTTAGTTCTCGGCGGACACAACATCTTTGTTGGTATGTGGTGCTGAGGATCGAACCCGGGCCGCACGCATGCCAGGCGAGCGCGCTACCGCTTGAGCCACATCCCCAGCCCCCCAAACTCATTTTATAAAATGGAGTATGTCCTACAGATCTGCAAATATTTAAGGCAGAAAAATTAGGAAGATGGAAACAGAAAGCACTGTAATTGGGATATAGATTAAATAGAATTCTCAAGTACTGTCTTGTTAGTAACAAAGAGATAATACAGAAGAAGCTAATCAAAGCAGTTTTGCCTACTTTTGATTTTCATTCCTTGATGGAAGGAAAGAAAAAAAAACAGCAGAAGGAAAATTTTTTTGTTAGCTTAAGAAATGTCAACTGGGGGCTGGTGATGTGGCTCAAGCGGTAGCGCGCTTGCCTGGCATGCGTGCAGCCCGGGTTCGATCCTCAGCACCACATACAAACAAAGATGTTGTGTCCACCAAAAACTAAAAAATAAATATTAAAAAAAATTCTCTCTCTCTCTCTCTCTCTCTCTCTAAAAAAAAAAGAAAGAAAGAAAAAGAAATGTCAACTGGGTGCAGTAGCACACTCCTGTAATCCCAGCAGCTTGGGAGGCTAAGATAGGAGGATAGCAAGTTCAAGGCCAGCCTCAGCAATTTAGCAAGGCAGTAAGTAAGCAACTTAGCAAAACTATGCCTCTAAATAAATAAATAAATAGGGCTGAGGACGTGTCTTGGTGGTTAAGTACCCCTGGGTTCAATCCCTGTTTACCAAGATAAAAATAAAATAAAATAAAAAGAAATGTGAAGAAGCATAAAACAGAATGTCAGTACTATGAGGAAATCAATCAGAAAACTGGTATTAGTTGCAGAAAGGATAGGGAAAGTATAGTTTCTTATTAACAATTAATTCCATGAGACTTCTTTGTAAAAACCTTTTGCACTTCTAGTTGTTTTCCCTTCACCTACATTTATGTAATAGGAGAATATAGAATGAAACCTCCTAGCAAACTGACTAAATGAACAAAGGTAAATGAAAAGAGTTAGAGAAATGACCTGAAGAACTATAAATCAGGAATAAATCTCAGTGAAGTCTTATTTTACATTTTTAAATGCAGGTACAGGGCTGGGGCTGTAGCTCAGTGGTAGAGCACTTGCCTTGCATGTCTGAGGCACTGGGTTCCATCCTCAGTACCACATACAATAAAGGCATGCTGTCCATCAACAACTACAAAGTTTTTTTTTTTAATGCAGATATAACATAGAAAATGCACAAATCTTAAGTATACGTCTCAATAAATTTGTATGTAAGTAATTGCCACCCACAACAGATATGAAACATTTCAGGCATCCCAGAACTTTGAACTGAGGGCATCATGTATGAGTACTCCCAGCCCTTTTTTATTTTATTTTGGGATGGATTTCACTAAGTTGCCCAGGCTGATCTTAAATTTGAGATATTCCTACCTCAGTATCCTAAGTAGCTGAGATTCCAGGCATGAGCCACTATGTACAGACTCTTACACTTTTAAATGAAATAATTATATAAAATTGTACAGTACCTGGCATGCATCATATATTCAACTTTGTCTTTCCCTTTTGAAATCTCAAGATAGACAGGTATTGTACTAAAAAAGGTAATTATTCTTCGAGGAATAATTCTAAATAAGTCAATGTTTAGAAATAGTTCTTTTCATTTAACCTACTCTCTCTTGAAGTATTTTTAAATAGCAGCACTGAACAGAAATAAAAAGACGTCTCAGAGCAAATGAGAGCTCAGGTCAAACTAAAGCTAAATTTTGCCTTTTGACTCTGAGCCAGGTATAAATATATGGGCATTAGGAATTTAACAGTTTTAAGCTAAATCCTTGGTGAAGCATTGTGACCAGTAAAATTTTTGTGCAATATGCACTCAACTCCTAGCCAGGTTCATTCCTGAAATGTTGTTTTTGGCTATAACAGTTCCAGTTTCTGTGTGGATTTGCCTCACATTTAGAACTGTTCTTACATCCTGACCTATGATGAATTCAAGTCCCTTTCCTTATTTTAGAAGAGGAGACTGAGGGAAGGAGCTATTCAGAACTCTTTAGTTTTTAGGAAATGAGCTCTGATTGCCTGAACTACCCAGGAAAAATACAAGGAATGAAGTTTACATTTGTGATAGTCTGAAAAGTCATTTATGCTGAAACCTCTTTATCCTTTCTCTAAAGTTTTTAGGTTTGGCAGAGCTTCATGGACAGCTTTCTTTTTTATTATGGTATCTACAACTGAGTGTGTGTGTGTGTGTGTGTGTATTTTGGTATTAGGGATTAAACTCAGAGGCACCGGATCACTGAGCCACATCCCCAGATATTTTGTATTTTATTTAGAGTCAGGGTCTCACTCACTGAGTTGCTTAACATTTCTTTTTTGATGAGGCTGGCTTTGAACTTGTAATCCTCTGCCTCAGCCTCTGGAGCCATGGGGATTACAGGCTCACGCCACCATGCCTGGCTTACCTGAGCATATCTTTTTTATTTTTTTCCTTATTGAAACTATTTTTCTTATTTAAGGTTTTTTCAGATCCTGAATTTCTTCTAAATCTACAACAAAAAAAATCATAGGATTGGAAACATGGAGGGCTGGGGTTGTGGCTCAGCAGTAGAGTGCCTGCCTAGTACATGTGAGGCCCTGGACTCATCCTTGGCACCACATAAAAATAAACAAATAAAATAAATGTATGTGTCCAACTACAACTAAAAAATAAATGTTTTTTAAAAAGTAAAAATTAAAAATGTAATTATGTAATGTAAAATTCCAAAAAGTCAAATGATGCTACATAAGACATTTTTGTTTCTTTTTCTTAGGAAAAGGGAGTTATATGGAAACTTCTCATTGTTTTTCTTCTACTCATCTATGTCCAAAGTTGAAGGCAGGTCATACCATAGGGTACATCACACCTTCTTAACTAAAAAACTACTTGTGCTACTTTTCTTCCAGTTTTGGCCACATGGAAAATTAACTCTACTGTGCTATATGACTCCACAAAACAGGATGAATAAAACTGTAATACAGCAGCCTCTCATCTTAGGAAGGTGAACAGGGTTCCATCATGGACTCAAACTGGGTTGTTCGCTTTTATCATTCTTTCAACTAAATGTAAGCATGCACTCACAGGGTTAGCTGCGACACAATTTGGTCCTTCTGTAGAAGAATGACAAAATTTAAAAACAGCAATGTTCCAAGGCTTGAAAAAGTCAACAACAGCTTCTGTCTCCAAGAGAAAAATCCTTCCTTCATCCAAAAATGTGGATTTACACAAGTAAAATTATGTATTTGTACAGAATCTCTTTAGTATATCAGATATGAAATCAATCTTGATATCTTGTCTTTATGCTTCTTTATCACATCAAAGGGTTAACTGCAAAACTGGACTTTCATATCTGTCCAGTAAAAATCTATGTCATCTATGTCACAAGATGAACCAGGATTTAAAGAGATATATGTAACTTTTTAACATCTCTTTCTTTTCAAATTATAACAAATATTTGGAATTTATTGCTGCAGTCTCAAATGTGCTTATCATAATAGTGGCCAAAACTGGAAGACATTTTTAAAAAACCCTGAAGTCATCCATACTTGCCATTTATAAGTCTTCTTGTTTGGAGCAAAAGGCTAAGAATTCACAAATACCACAACCTAAGCACCTGTTTCAAATTAAACATCAGCCTTCAACTTGCAAAATAATTAAGCAAATTGCAGAAGACCCATCAGGTGCTTTTTTTCTTCCTGGAGAAGTCAGCAGGATAATTGTACCCTAAGGGCTTCTTTCTGTGTTGAATCTGAAAGGTGGAACAAAAGAAAAGCAGTCTTCTCCATTCCAAACCACAGAGGTAATGTGTAGAGGTATCCATATTTCAGTAGGGAAAGTGGCTGGATAAAAGAAGCAGGACTACCTGCTCTAGAAGAGAACACAGAAATACCTGCCACATCCTAGTTCAGAATTTGGTTTTGAGATGAAAATAAAAGCACCTAAATGTCAGCAAAGTGTTCATCCTGTGTGACAAGGATTCTCCCATGGTCCATCAGACCCAATTGACTTCCCAGGGGCCTGCCTGCCCCCAGCCCAGAGACCAAACAGCCAGATGGCCGAGGCGCTCCTCACTCTGCCATCTTTGCTTCTTCCACCTGAGCATATTTTGATGAAAGAAAATAGTAAGAAAAAGCCACAGAAAACTTGAGAAACCATGGGCAGCAAGCTCTAGAATATAGTAATATCAGTGTTGAGCAGGTAGTGAAAAGCCTAACTAACCTTTTTTTTTTTTTTAACACAAATGATCTTTGAAGTTCAACTGATCACATATTCTGAAAGAAGAAAGTGGGACATCTGCAAGAGTCTTGCAAGGATTTTTCACCTTCACTGCACTGATTCTATTCCTAATGCACAATATCACTCATCTGAGAAAGTAAGGAAAGGAAAGAAGGGAAGGAAGTGAATACACAAATGCACATACCTCAAAGCCAACGTGACTTTCACTTCTACCTCAGTCAGACCCAGGCTCCTGCTCTCTCCTTCAAGATGCTGCTGTTTACTAAGTGAGTCATACATCCTGCTTTGAATGCTTCATGGCTCTTGAATGAATCATTTCAAAGTACAAGATTGTTCAACAAATAAATACAACCACAGCAACAGCAGTTCATATGCTGCATGTGTGTGCAAGGTAATTTATAGGGGAAAAATAAGAACAGGAAATTTCTTCCCAAAATACTCTCAAGAGAAAATGTTGTTAGAGGAATGAATGAGACCAGAGGAGGAAAAAATTTCCCCAACAAATGGTACCTAAGGTAAATTCAATTGGCTATGAATTGAAAGATTTTCTGTTTGGGAGGGATATATAAATATCTTAAAGAGAAGATTCTGGCAGCAGATAAAATTCTTGTTTTAGTGATGGGGCACAGTTTCATAGATGATTGCTATAAGAATAACTGTTGAAAAACTTTTTTACTCTTTGGCTCTAAGATCTTAACAGGGCATACTTTCAGAAACATCCCATGGCTTTCCATCTCTACTTCCAAAGTAAATTTCATTTCACAAATAAATGACAATTCATGCATCTTCCCTATTTTATTTGATACAAGATTCCCTTTATTATAGAAAGGCACCTAAGACAATTTCAACATGCCAGAGTTATACTGCTGTAGTATGAAAAGATAGTGGTGTCATGTCCTTTCAGGTAAATTTACTTTCTTAGGATATCTGACTTCATAATTAAATTTTATTTTATTACAAACTAAAATGTCTATGCAAAAAAATGTCAACTAAAAACAATGGCAAGGGCTGGGGCTGGGGTTCAGAGGCAGAGCACTCGTCTGGCATGTGTGAGGCACTGGGTTCGATCCTCAGCACCACGTAAAATAAAATAAAGTTATTGTATCTACCTATAATTAAACAATAAATATTAAAAAAAAACAATGGCAATTTGTAAACAGTACCCTTTAAGTTCCTTCTTCATTTCTCAAACCTATAGTGGTAATTTTTTTTAAATATTTATTTTTTAGTTGTAGTTGGACAACAATGCCTTTATTTCACTTTTTTATTTTTATGTGGTGCTGAGGATCGAACCCAGGGTCCTGCATGTGCCAGGCGAGCGCTCTACAGTTGAGCTACAACTCCAATCCCTCCATTGTTAATTAAAAAAATTTTTTTTCTATCAAGATTGAACCCAGAGGCACTTTACCACTGAGCTACATCCCAGCCCTTTTACTTTTATTTTGAGACGGGGTCTTACTTAAGTTGCTTAGAGATAATTTGCTGAGGCTGGCCTCAAACTTGCAATCCTCTTGCCTCTGCCTCCTAAATCATTGGGATTATATGTGTACACCATCGTGCCTAGCTCCAATGGTAATTTTAATTCATCATTTTGAGAACTTTCTTTTAGGATCTTAATTACTTGAATTTTTTTTCTTTTTAAATTGTTGGTCGTTCAAAACATTACATAGTTCTTGATATATCATATTTCACACTTTGATTCAAGTGGGTTATGAACTCCCATTTTTATCCCGTATACAGATTGCTGAATCACATCAGTTACACTTCCATTGATTTACATATTGCCATTCTAGTGTCTGATGTATTCTGCTGTCTATCCTATCCTCTACTATCCCCCCCTCCCCTCCCTTCCCCTCCCCTCTTCTCTCTCTACCCCCTCTACTGTAAATCATTTCTTCCACTTGTATTATTCTTCCCTTACCCCTCACTTCCTCTTGTATGTTAATTACTTGAATTTTATAGGTAGAATATCAGCATCACACAGGTGCCAAGCAGTGTCAAGAACTGTATGCCTCCTTTTATAAAACATATCCTGGGGTATCTGAAAAGGTATGTATTAAATCAACAAGCTAATGAGAGGGGAACAGAAAAAGAATATTAAAACTGTGGTCAACATTGAATTTACTCTTCATCATTATTATCTGGGATTAATATCAATGCATTATTCTATGTCATATGAGCCAATGATAAAAAGTATTCCTCTAAGTAGCTTAAGTTTTAAGCACTCAGCCACATCTCACTGCTCATTTTTAATTTAATTCTTGTTTCTTCGTTTATGACAAATGTGAAAATGTTTGTCAGACTGGGTGATGTCTTTTGCCAAGTGAGTTAAAGATACCCAATAAATCAGGAGAAAGGAAGCTGAGCTCCAAAGGCCATGCAGGCCAACTCCTATGGTGATTAGGTAGTCAAGGAAAAAGGATGGTACAGTAGTCCCCCTTTACCCATGGTTTCACCTTCTTCAGTGTCAGTTAACCTGTGGTCAACTTCAGTGTGAAAATAGTAAATAGAAAATTCCATAAATAAATAAATTTATAAGTTTTATTTTATTCATTTTTTGCAGTCCTGGGGATTGAACACATGGGCACTGTACCACAGAGTTACCTCCCCAGCTCTTTGGATTTTTTTGTCTTGAAATAGGGTCTTGCTAAATTATTCAGGCTGGCCTTAGCCTCCAGAGCATGGACCACCACACCCAGCTTACTTTTATTTATTTACTTAGCAGTGCTGGGAATTGAATCTAGTGCCTTGTTTTTGCTAGGCAAGCACTTTATCATTGAACTATACCCCCAGCCCTAATGTTTTAAATTGCGTCCATTCTGTGTAGTGTGATGAAATATCATGTTGTCCTGCTCTCTCCCACCCTGGGCATGAGTCATCCCTTTGTCCAGCATAACCATGGTGTATATATCACCCAACTGTCACTTAGTAGCTATCTCAATGATCAGTTATTAGATCAACTGATAACTGGTATTATAGTGGTAGTACAGAGTATGTGTGTTCAAGGAACCCTCATTTTACTTAATAGCCCCAAAGATAAGGGTAGTGATGCCATCAATTTGGATATGCTGAAGGAGCTGTAAAGTGCTTCCTTTAAATAAAAAAGAGGAGATGGGCTGGGGTTGTGGCTCAGTGGTAGAGCACTCGCCTAGCACGTGCAAGGCCCTGGGTTCGATCCTCAGCACCACATAAAAATAAAGATATTGAATCCATCTACAACTAAAAACTATTCAATAAATAAATTAATTAATTAAAAGGGGAGAGGTCTCAAGGGAAAAAGAAAACACAACTGGGAGGTTGCTAAGATTCTAGAGTACAATATTATGAGACCACATTCATATAACTTTTATTAATGCAATGTTATAATTGTTCCATTTTATCATGTATTGTTAATCTCTTACTGTGCCTAATTTATACATTAAACTTTATCATAAAATATATGTATACATAGGAAAATATTTATTTTTTTATTTAGTTGAAGTTGAACATACTAATCTTATGTCAATTATTTATGTATAAATAGGAAAAACTAATAGATTTCAGGGGCATATAAAACATATGCCCACAGATAAAAAAGTCTCTCCTTATCAATTTAAGTGCAACTGTTTGTTTTCTTTTTCTTCTTCTTTTTTTTTAGTTTAGTTGGACACAATAATTTTAGTTGTAGATGGATTCAATATCTTCTTTTATGTGGTGCTGAGGATGGAACCCAGGGCATTGCACGTGCTAGGTGAGCACTCTATTGCTGAGCCACAACCCTAGCCTGGTACTTTGTTTTTATTTTAATTTTTAGTTATTTGTTTTGGTGTGGGGAATTGAACCCAGGGCCTTATTACTGAACTATACCCACAGCCCAAAATTTTGTTTTTTAAATATAGCTTACTATTTCATTGAGAACTATGATCTTACAGCTGATTTAAATTTACTCAATCAAAGTCCTGGTTATCTCAGCTTCTGTTCTGTAATTCCCAAGCATGGCAGTAAAAAAGTAAAAACAAATATTTTTTCTTTCTTTTCTCTCTTTTTAATATATTCAACCACAGAGAGAGGGCAGTACCAGAGATAGAACCCTGGGCTTCATGCATGCTAGGCAAATGCTCTACCACTGAGCTACACTCCCAGTCCTTTTTAAAAGAGGGCATAGCCTCGAACTTGTGATTCTTCTGCCTTAGCCTCCTGAGTGTGTGGTAGTACAGATATGCACCACTGTGCACAGCCAATAATATTCTTAGTTTTTTTTTCCCCCAGTAAGAACTTAAAAGTGTTATGTGTCAAAATGGCTGTAAAACTGAAATTCTGAATGGGTCCCTAGTTCTGAAAAGACTGTTGCATAACTGGACTGCTTGTGGGGAGGGGGAGATAGGCAGAGAAAAGGAAGAGACATTAGGTCTGATGAAGATGCTATTGGTTTCTTAATCCCCATTCCCGGCCCTTCTCTCTGATTTGCCTCACTATAAAGGTGGAAAAGCAAGACACTTTCTCAGCCTCTCAAGACATCTTATGTTACTCTCAGGCAGTCAAGATTCAATCTGGCCCACAGTTCTGGCCAGTTAAACTGAGAAATACACTAGAAGTGAGATGGAGGATGGTATTTCTGGGAAAGCTTTTGTTTCCTTACAAAAGGAAAAGCTAGAACAGCTGAGTACCTAGAACCATCTCTCTTTTCTTTTCCATCCTAATAGAGAGGCAATACAGATGAGGATTAAAAGGTGAAACCTAGGGCTGGGGTGTGGCTCAGCGGCAGAGTGCTTGCCTAGCGCATGTGAGGCCCTGGGTTCGATCCTCAGTACCACATAAATATAAATAAATAAATAAAGGTATTGTGTCCAACTACAGCTAAAAAATAAATTAAAAAAAAAAGGTAATACCTAAAAATGGTACAGTAGGGAGGAGGAAAGAATGATAAACTTGCTTAGCTGCTAAAACAGTCCTAATTCTGGATTTCTTTTATTACAGTGTGCATACCATTTTAAGCTACTGTTAGGTACCTGCAGCTGAAAACATTCTTGATCAATATATGATGATTTTCAGGATGTATAGATTCTTCTTCATTTTATATCTAAGGAACTTGGAAATGGAATATGCGAGAATGTATCTTATTCTGCATCTTCATGAATATTTATCAGTTGTACACAAATGAAGAATTCTATTTTACTTTCACATAGTATACCCAATAAATTACTCTATTTTATCATCACCTATTGCCCCAAGCTTCCTTAGAAACAAATGGTAAAAGAGAGATATCTTATGTTACTCTTGAAGCTGATGCAGTTAAAGATCACTCTTCATCATAGATGGAGTTTTAGGTTGGAGTCATCTCTTTTCTTTTTCCTGGCTATCGCTCTCCCTAATGTTTGACTCTTTATTAAACTCCATGATCTATGCTTAAGAATTAACAAGGAGGGCTGGGGTTATGGCTTAGTGGTAGAGAACTTGCCTAACATATGTGAGGCAGTGAGTTCGATTCTCAGCACCACATAAAAATAAATAAAATAAAGGTCCATTGACAACTAAAAAAAATTTTTTTATATTAACAAGGACATAATCTTGCTATGTGTCCTACTTTTGTGGATGAATTAAATGCTCAACAAACTTTAAAGGATCAGTGCCTAGAAGCAGAGAAATCCCAGCAATAAATCAGCTGGTCTTGATCCTGCCTTAATTACTATGCGGCTAATTGCTTTCTCCACAGCTCTTGCCTAATGGTAGATCTTTTAGTACTCTACTTTCCAGATGTAATCACTTAGTTGAGGTCCCTTTAAAGTTCCTGAAGGGATAACTAGTTCTTGACAAAACAAGGAAAGTTTCTTTAAAATCAAAATAATTACCATATAAAATTTCTTATTAATACTATGCATTTATATTTTCATCTCCTCTCTTCCCTGATTATTACTAAGGTGTTATGAGGTACAGAGTTAATGAAAAACACATCAAATAATATATCTTCTAATTTCCTACACAGTAAGTGTTGCAATTCCTGGATCTCACAAATGGATGGAAAGGACAAAGATACAGTGTGAAAAGTGTGGAATTTAACCATTTAAGTTAGGAAGACCTACCACACTGTGTTCTGAAATTTTTAGCCACTTGAATGGCTAAAAATTTCACTGTGGAAAAATAATAATTGCCTAGTCCTTGCCTAGCAGTACAGAATGCCCTGGGTTCAATCCCCTGCTCTGCAAACAAACAAACAAACAAACAAAAAAAAACCCTAGGAGTTTTTGAATGCTTACAATAAGCTGAGCAGGACTTATACAAAAAGCCAGTACATGAACCTATAGTAACCAAAACTCTGTCTTGATCTCTGAGGAAACAGTCAAGCCAATAGAAAATACAAAGCTAAGGGCAGGGAGAGAGAAATCTCACTCTCTAAAACCAGTGCTTAAGCTAAAGTGGTGTTGCAAGACTAGTCCTAGCATATCGGAGACTGAGGTGGGAGGATGATCCTTTGGGTCCCAGAATGTCAAACACTAGCCTGGACAACATAGCAAGACCTTGTCTCAAAAAATAATAATAATAAAATTGAAAAATAAAACCAGTGTTTAGATGGCTGGCTCAAGTTTATAAGGAGATTACACACATTTTTAAATAATTCCAATATGCAACAATAAGCTTTTATTTTAAACAAGTTGTCAAAGTTTAAATGCAGACTCAGTAACCATAGAAGAGATTATAGTTGGTAAAGAAATAGGCAAAGACAGAGGTTCAAATGGTTTGGAAGGTCTTTTGAATAAACCACTGTTCCTGTGCGCTGGGTTCTGCCTTACCACCTTAACTTAACGATAAAAAAAAAAAAAATTTCTTATCTTGATTTGTTGACATATTCACCTGGTTGATTATATTTGTGTTTACTTAACCTGGAAAGTTTTGATGAGCTACAATTTTTTTTTTTTTTTCTCTTTGCAGTGCTGGGGATCCAATCCAGGGCCTTGCACATGCTAAGCAAGTACTCTACCACTAAGCTACATCCCCAGCCTACATATTTATAAAACCAGGCAAATGGGTTTTAGGGGCTTGTGTTTTGGCTATAAGAGACATTTTTTAGAATGACGGCCACTGACTAGAGGTCTGCATTAAAAGAAGGCAGGCAGAGAAAAAGAATGGAATCAATGCTCCCCAACGTAACTTGCAACCACATACTTCTTGAACACTCAAAGCAATTAAAAGCAGTAGAACATGGGAAGCTTGGAAGTCTATTTCCTGCTGTTCTCCATTACTTTACACTTTGTCAATATTAAACTACTTACATTGTTTCTGAATGTACACTGTTTCATTCTGTCACATCTGCTTTTCTATTATGTGTGGACTGTTTTTCTCCAATGTCTGTCTAGCAAACTTCTATTTATCCTTCAAAAGCATCATTTCCTCCACGAAGCTTTTCCTGATTTCTACCAGGTTTCTCAGTACTTGCAAATACTTACAGAATTACATTTATCATATTATAATGTAATTTCATCTCCCCATCCCCACAGCATTAGGGATTTTAACCAAGGGCTTCAGGCATACTAGGTGAGTACTTTATCATTTAGTTACATCCTTAGTTCTTATTTATTTTTACACAGGATCTCACCATGCTGCCCAGGCTCTCACCACACTGCCCAGGCTGGCCTTGATCTTATAGCTATAATTACAGACATGTGCCCCTTCAATGGGCTCATGATTATGTCTTTACATGTCTAATTATCTCATGTGATGTGAATATTTTGATGTCTTATATGTCTTTTTGTCACTAGTGCCTAGTATGGTGCCTGACATGTAATAGATGTTCACATTCTTTTTGTTTGTTTGTTTTGAGTGCTGGTTGCTTTATTTAATTTATTTATTTGTATGTGGTGCTGAGAATTGAACCCAGGGTCTCACTGGAGCCCCACTTTTTTTTTTTTAAATATTCTTTAAGTTGTAGATGGACACAATATGTTTATTTCATTTGTTTATTTCTGTGTGGTGCTGGAGATCAAATCCAGTGCCTCATGCATGCTAGGCAAATGCTCTACCACTGAGCCACAACACCGGCCCCCTGTGAGTGATACTTTTTATGGTGATTAAGAATCTTGAGATGAGGAGGATATTTTGGAATATCCAGGTGGGCCCTAAAAACCAGCACAAGTATCCTTAAAAAAAAAAAAAAAGGTGTTGTATACTTGTAATCTCATTGGCTCAGGAGGCCGAGGCAGGAAGACTGAAAGTCCAAGGCCAGCCTCAGCAATTTAGCAAGACCCTAAACAACTTAGTGAGACCCTGTCTGAAAAAATAAAAAGGACTAGGGATGTAGCTCAGTGGTAAAGTGCCCCTGGGTTCAGCCACCCAGGACCAAAAAGAGATTAGATTCATAGAGAGGAGAAGGCAATGAATGACTTAAGTAGAAACTGGAGTGGTATAGCCATAAACAAAAAAAAATGCTGGCAGCAACCAGATGCTACAAGAGGTCAGGAAATGATATACCCAGAGAGTCTCCTCAGAAAGGTAAGGCCTTGCCTCACTGTTTGAGCTTAGACTTTGACTTCCTGTACTGCAAGAGAACAGTTACATTGCTTTCAGCCTCTTAGTTTGTGGTAATACATATACAATTGTCTCTTAATTTAAACATGATTATCCCCAATTTTAAAAGCCACAAAGGAGGTGGCAGACAGAAGACAACAACAACACGTGTCACTTTCATTCCAAGCAATTATACTGCAAATCCCTCACATGTTTGTTCCTGAAAATAAATATCATTCAACAGGAAAAAGGGAATAAAGGTGTAGCTCCATGGTAGAGCATCATATGCTTAACATATACGAATTAACATAAACGAAGCCCTGGGTTCAATCCCCTGTACCAAAAAAAAAAAAAAAAGGGAAATGGAAAAGGAACAAGGTATCAATCAATACAATCAATAATGCATCTAATTTATCATTTACAAATGTCCTCACTTATATAGATTTGTGAGAGGATCCCTCATATCCATCAACTTTCCCTTATCTACCAAATTAAGATATTCTGAAATAATTGACGGTCACTTAGATCATGTCTACCTCTAAATTGTTTTTTTTTAAGAACACTTTATAAAACAGAATTTTAAATTCCATAATGTCAGATGTGTTGGTGAATGGCCTATGTGGTTCTTACCATTTATTTATTTATGTTTATTTGTAGTATGGGAGATTGAACCTAGGCTACAAAGATGTAACCACTGGGCTACATCTCCAGCCCCACCCCATCCTCCTCCACATTTTCTTTCTTTCTTTTCTTTTTTTTTTTTTTGGTATCAGGGATAAAACCTAGGGGTACTTAACCACCTACCCACATCTCCATACCCTTTTGATATTTTATTAGAGACAGGGTTTTACTGAGTTGTCTTGCTCAGTTGCTGAGGTTGGGTTTGAACTCTCATCCTCCTGCTTCAGCCTCCCAAGTGAATTACAGGCCTGGCTAGCCCCTTTTATATTATGAGGCAGGGTCTCCCTAAATTTCTGAGGCTGGCCTCAAACCTGTGATCCTCCTGCCTCAGCCTCCTGAGTTGAATTATAGACATGTGCCACTGTGCCTAGCTCTTACCCTATATTTATGCATCCAGTCCTTCTGAATTTCCTAAGTGTCTCTCTCTCTCTCTCTCTTTTTTTGGTAGCATTGGGGATTAAACCCAGAGACTTGTGCATGTGAAGCAAGCACTTTACCAACTGAGCTATATCCCCAGCCTCCATCATCTGAATTTTCTAATTATGATTTTTTGGGGGAGAAGTATTGGGGACTGAAACCCAAGTCTATCACATTCTAGACAAGTAGTCTACCTCTGAGCTATATCCCTCACCCTTTTGGAAGTTTTAAAATTTTGAGACAGTCTTGCTAAGTTGTCTAGGCTGGCTTTGAGCTTTTTCTTTTTCAATTTTTTGTTTTGTTTTTGTTGTACATGGACATAACATCTTTATTCTATTTATTTTTTTTTTATGTGGTGCTGAGGATTGAACATAGTACCCTACATGTGCAAGGCAGGTGCTCTACCACTGAGCTATAACACCAGACCCTCTTTTTTTGGTACTGGGAATTGAACTCAAGGACACTTGACCACTGAGCTACATCCCCAGATTTTTTTCTTTTTCTTTTTTTTTTCTTTCTTTCTTTCTTTCTTTTTTTTCTTTTTTTTTTTTTTTTGTGTGTGTGTGTGTGTGTGTGATACTAGGGATTGTACCTGGGGCCTTGTGCATGCAAAGCAAGCACTCTACCAATTGCGCTATATCCCTAGCCCCTTAGCTCTTTTTAATTTTGAGATAGGGTCTCACTAAGCTGCTTAGGACCTCGATAAGTTGCTGAGGCTGGCCTTAAACTTGAGATCCTCCTGCCTCAGACTTTCAAGTTGCTGGGATTACAGGTGTACACCACCACTTGTCTTCAAACTTTCAATCCTCCTGTCTTATCATCCCAAATAAATGGAAATACAGGCTGGCACCACTGTACCTGACTAATTATGAATTTTCACTTAAAGATATTTACTACTACTTTTCTTCTAAAATACTTTCTGTACAATGGGTAGAATAAGTTACAATACTGGGAGTGATCTCAGTAGATAATACATGACTTGTTTGAGTGATCAAACAGGCCTCTTGGTTCATGTCTGAGATGTACTTTGGGCCTTCAGTCTATCCTTTTCTCCTGACTCCCTACACTGAACATTTGATTTTTAAGATGTTTTAATACAATAGAACATATAAGTGTAGGGTGGTGATTATAGTTACAGGATGGGTATTTTGGTTGAATATATTTAAAAAGAAAGATGTAAAAGGAGAGTGGACTTAGCAAGACCCTGTTTCAAAAAAGATTAAAAAAAAAAAAGGGTTGGGGATGTGGTTCAGGGGTTGAGTGCTCCTGGGATCAATCCCTGGTAACACACACACACACACACACACACACACACACACACATGAGAGTAGAAAAAGAACCATAAATCACATTAATCTTTTCACAGTTTGCGGGATTAGAAAATTTCTGCTGTTATTTAAGGTTGACATTAACTGTAGGAGCTAATGACTTCCTTGAGACAGGGACCATGTGCATTCTACTTAATGCTGCATTTCTAGAGTATAACACAATGCCTTTCATACAAGCAACTCTCAAAAAGGAATATTAAAGGAAAAATAAGATTTTTTTCCTGCCCCACTGGAATTTGCTTTGAATTTGCTTTGAAAATAAACCACTAACCAGAACCCTAATCAATTCTACACTTCCAGGTATCATTACCAAGACATGGATTAAAATATCAAATATTGAGCTGGAGTTGTGGCTCAGTAGTACAGTGCTCACCTAGCACGTGCAAGGCCCTGGGTTCAATCCTCAGCACCACATAAAAATAAATAAGTAAAATAAAGGTGTTGTGTCCAACTACAACTAAAATAAATAAATAAATAAATAAATAATCAAATATTGAAAAAAAGAAATTTTTTAAAAAGAAAAAAACAAAAAGGATATCAATCTAGGGGAAATCAATGAGATACTGATAGTAATTTTATTTATTTATTTTATTTACTTGTATTTTTTGGACATTGATGGGCCTTTATTTTGTTCATTTATTTATATGTGGTGCTGAGAATCAAATCCATTGCCTCACATATGCTATGCAAGTGCTCTATCACTGAGCTACAGCCCCATCTCTTTTATTTATTTTTTTTAAACTAAGAGTTTTTATTTCTTTTTTATTAGTGCATCTCAATTATATAGAATGGTCATATTCCATATTCAGACATATGTAAAAATAATTTGATGAATTACTCTTTCTCATACTGCCCATCCCCAACCCACCCCCACACACTGTTAGTTGCTTTTCTACTTTTATGATGTCCCTTTTTTCCCTCTACCTTCCTCACATGAAGAAAAATATATGATTATTTTTACTTATGGGTCTGGCTCATTTCACTCAAAATTATGGTCTACAGTTCCATTCATTTTCCTGCAAATGACATAATTTTGTTCTTCTTTATGGGCGAATAAAATTCCATTGTGCATATGTAACCACATTTTCTTTAGCCATTCATCTGTTGATAGACACCTAGGCTGATTCCATAACTTGGCTATTATGAATTGTGTTGCAATAACCATGGGTATGCATGTATCTCTAAAGTATGCCAACTTTAATTTTTTTGGATAAATACCAAGAAGTGGTATAGCTTGATCATATGATACTCTACTTTTAGCTTTTTGAAGAACCTCCATAGCTGGGCACAGTGGCGAACTCCTATAATCCAGCGGCTTGGGAGGCTGAGACAGGAGAATTGTAAGTTAAAAGCCAGTCTCAGCAACGGCGGAAGTGCTAAGCAACTCAGTGAGACCCTGTCTCTAACTGAAATTCAAAATAGGGTTGGGAATGTGGCTCAGAGGTCCAGTGCCCGAGTTCAATTCCTGGTACCAAAAAAAAAAAAAAAAAAATTGGAATTGAGTTCTTTATATATTTGGGATATTATTTTCTGTCAGAAGAATAACCCGTAGCTGGTTGCTTTACTTATTTTTAAATTTTTACTTTTTTTTTTTTTTTTGTGGTACTAGGGATTGTACCCTGGGGTGCTCTACCACTGAGTTATATCCCCAGCCCTTTTAGTTTTGAGACAGGGTCTGGCTAAATGCCCCGGGATAGTCAGAACTTGTGATACTCCTGCCTTAGTCTCCTGAGTAACTGAGATCACAGGCATATACCACACAGCTAATCTGTTGTTTTTTTGTTTTGTTTTGTTTTTTGGTATCACAGACTGAATCCAGGAGTGCTTCACTATGGAGCCACATCTCCAGTCCATTTTTTTTAATATTTTTTTTTTTAGTTGTAGGTGAACACACAATATCTTTATTTCATTTTTATGTGGTACTAAGGATCGTACCCAGTGCCTCACACATGGTGAGTGGTAGGCTAGCACTCTACCACTGAGCCACAACCCCAGCCCTTCCCAGCCCTTTTTAGGTTTTATTTTGAGACAAGGTCTTGCTAAATTGCTTAGGCCTTCACTATATTACTGAGGCTGGTCTAGAATTTGTAGTCTTCCTACCTGAGCCTCCCGAGTCACTGGGATTATAGACATGTACCACCACACCCAGCTAGTCTGTTCTTCTTCTTCCGTTTTTCGTATTGGGGATTGAACCCAGGGACACATTGCTACTGAGCTACATCCCTAGTCCTTTGTATATTTTACTTTGAGATAGGGTCTCCCTAAATTACCGAGGGTCTCATTAAATTGCTGAGGCTGACCTCAAACCTGTGATCTTCCTGCCTTAGCCTTCCAAGTTGTTATAAAACCTATTTCTTGAGGCTGGGGTTGTGGCTCATGGTAGAGCACTTGCCTATCATGGGTGAGGCACTGGGTTCAATCCTCAGCACCACATAAAAATAAATAAAAATAAAGGCATTGTGTCTACCTACAACTAAAAAATTTTTTTTAAATTCGTCTTATTATGGTTCCCAAACCAAAAGGATTGAGCCTTCTGGTTTATGGTTCAGCATCTAAGGAGCTGAGGAGTCATCATTTCATCCTAACAATAAGTAAAAAGCTGAACAAACTGAAAAATCAACAATTCTTAGTTCCATCAGCAAAGTAAGGGCACATAGCAAACTACCACCCTCCTAATTGAGGGATACAGAGAATCACAACTACTCTGTTCTTCTTAACAAAGCCTGTCCTTCATTATAAACTGTTTTATTTGAGCCTACCCTATTGGATTTTTAACAGAGCCTAAGTGAGTTGGGGGATGGGTAATACCCAATATCAGTCCCCTCTAGCCTGTCCTATCTAATAGGGGTAAAGAAACAAAACTGAGAAGTACTGATAAAAGTTCATAGTCCAGGGTGCAGACTCATTTAAAGACTAAGACCTAATAATAAGATGTAGAACACTTACCCTTTCCATCACATCTCACCGCTACATTACTAAAGGCTATTTACTGCACTTCCTTGTGCGTAGTACATTTTGTTCACCATTCAATAAAAAAATTACAACACATACTAAAGGCAAAAAACACTATGAAGAGACTGAATAAGCATCACAACCAGAGTCAGATATGGTAGAAATGTTATGAATATCACACCAAGGATTCTAAAAACAAATAAGCAACAAAACAAAAAAAGATTAACATTCTAAGGGCTTTAGTGAAAAAAAAAATAGACAACATACAAGAATAAATGGAAAATATTAAGAGGTGAAATGGAAATTCTAAGAGTCAAAAAGAAATGCTAGGGCTGGGGCTGTAGTTCAGTGGTAGAGCGCCAGCCTCACATGTGTGAGGCACTGGGTTCAATCCTCAGCACCACATAAAAATAAATAAATAAATATATTATGTCCACCTACAACCCCCCCCAAAAAATGAATAAAAAATTTTTTAAAATGCTAGAAATTAAAAACACTGTAACAGAAATAAGGCTAATTAATAGTTTAAATACAGCTGAATAAAGAATCACTAAGCTTGAGAATGACAATAAAAATGTCTTTTCTGAAAAGCAAAGAGGAATAAAAAGACTTAAAAAATCCATATCTAGGAACTGTCAGACAACTACAAATGCTAATGTGTATGTTTACACATGTGTGTATATATGTGTGTATTGGGCATATATATATATGTGTGTGTGTATATGCGTATTTGTGTATACATATACATACACATATAGAATACAAGAAAGGAAGCAACATTTTAAACAATGACTAAGAATTTCCCCCAAATTAATGTCAGACACCAAACCACAGATCCAGAAAGCTCAGAAAACACCAAATAGGATAAATGGAAAAGAAGCAAAAACAAAATAAAAGCCCTACACCTAGGCATATCATATTCAAACTTAAAAAAAAAAAATCAAAGGAAAAAAAAATCCTGAAGGACAGAGGCAAAAGACGTATTACCCAAAGAGAAATAAAAACAAGAAATACGTGTAACTTTTCATCAGAAATGATGTAAATAAGAATAGAGTGAAATATTTAAAGTGCTGAGAGAGAGAAAAAGGAAAAAAAGAAATAAAGAAAATCATGGGGCGGGGGTATGGCTCAGAACACTTGAATAGCCTGTGTGAGACTCTGGGTTTGATCCTGGGCCTTGGGGTTAGGGGAGAAAGATACTAAAACATACTAAAACAAATCAAAAAGAAGCGAAAGTAAGCCATGGTGACAAACACCTTTACTTCCAGTGCCTTGGGAAGCTGAGGCAAGAGAATTGCAAGTTAGTTCAAGGCCAGCCTAGGCAACTTAGCAAGACCCTGTCACAAAATAAAAAATAAAAAGGACAGGGATGTAGCTCAGTGGTATAGCACCCTTGGGATCAATCATCAGTACTGGGGGAAAAAAAAAAAAAAGAAAGCTACAGTATCTACATTTATTTCAAACAGAGCAGATTTCAAAGCAAGGAAGATACCAGACATAAAGAGGGATTATTACATAATGATAAAATGGTTAATACTCCAAGAGGACCTAACAATCCTTAATGAGTATATGCCAACAGCAGAGACTCAAAATATGTTAGGCAAAAAACTATATAAAAGAACAGATGAATCCATTTTTATAGTTGAAGATTTCAACACCCCTCTATCAGAAATGAAAATATCCAGTGGGCAGAAAATCAATAGCGCTATGAATCAACTGGGTATTATATCTATAGACTACTTCATCCAACAGCAGATTATACATTTGTCTCCCCACCACCACCCTCTTTTTTTTTTTTTTTTTTTTGGTGGTGTTAGGGATTGAACCCAGGGCCTCAAGCTCTCTACAACTGAGCTATATTCCCAGCCCAGGTTATACATTATTCTCATGCTAGCTTGGAACATTTACTAAGATAGATCACAATTTGGTCCTTATAACACACCTTAATAAATTTTAAAAAGCATAAATCATACAGTGTTTATGCTCAGACCACAGTGAAATTAAACTAGAAATAAAAAAGATAGCTGGAAAATACAAAAATACCGAGATTTATTTTTTCCTTTCCTTTTTTGAGGCATTGGGATCAAACCCAGGGCCTTGTCCTTATCAGATGAGCATTCTACCATGGAGTTATATCTCCAGCCCAATACCTAGAGATTAAACATGTTGTAAGCAACACATGGATCAAACGAGAAATCCCCAGAGAAATTTTAAAATATTTTGAGCCAGGTGTGATAGCACATGCCTATAATCTCAGCAGCTCAGGAGACTAAGGCAGGAGGATTGCAAGTTCAAAACCAGCCTCAGCAACTTAGTGAGGCCCTAAGCAAATTGAGGAGACCTGTCTCAAAACTAAAAAATAAAAGAGAGCTGGGGATGTGGCTCAGTAGTTAAGTGTTCCTGGGTCCAATCCCTGGTCCCTGTCACCAAATTTTTTTTTAAGTGTATGAAAATACAACTTATAAAAATTTGTAAGATGCAGTGAAAGCAGGGATCAGAGGGAAATTTATAGCACTGATTGCCTACATTAGAAAAGAAGATCACACATAGAGGCACATGCCTGTAAAATTCTTGCAACTCAGGAGGGTGAGATAGAACAATTTCAAGTTTGAGGCCAGCCTCAGCAACTTAGCAAGACCCTCAGAGCACCTTAGAGAGACCCTGTCTCAACAACAACAACAAAAAAAAAAAAAAAAGAGAGAGAGAGAGAGAGAGAAGAAAGATCTAAAATCAATAATCTAAATTTCAACCTTGAGAAGCTAGGAAGAGAAGAGAGCAAATTAAATTCAAAGTAAGTGGCAAAAAAAAAATAATAAAAATGAGAACAGAAATCACTGAAACTAAAGGAAAAAGGAAGAGAAAAAAAACAAGTATGATTCTTTTGAGAAGATTAATAAAATCAAGCCTCTCTCTAGGCTACTATATAAGAAAAAAGAGAAAAGACATAAATTACTAATAATAAAAAATGCAAAGGGGCCAACAACCACAGATCCCATGGGCATTAAAAAAATGAAGGACTATTATAAATAACTGCCTACAAATTTGATAACCTATATGCAATGTATCAATTCCTTGAAAAACAACCTGCCAAAATTCACAAGAAATAAACAATGTGAAATTGAATAAGTAATTAATAACCTTCAAAACTGCACAGCACCAGCCCAGAAGGTTCACTGGTAACTAATACTTTACCACACACATATTTTCTCTCTTTCTCCCTTCCTTTTCTCCTCATTCTATACATATAAGTAGAGATATATCCTGAGTTGTTGGGATTATAGGTATGTACCATCACATCCAGCAATTCTACTAAATACTGAAAAATAAAATCATACCAAATTTCTACAGTCTCTTCCAGAAAATAAAAGCAGAGGGAATACTTCCTGACTCATTCCATGAGGTCAGAATTATCCTAACACAAAAACTAGACAAAGGCATTATAAGAAAACTATAGACCAAAGTCTCTCATAAACAAAAATATAAAAGTCAACAAAAAATATGGGCAAATTGAACACAATAATGCATAAAAAGAACTACACTGTATGACTGAATAGGTTTTATCCCAGATATTTAAGGCTGATTTAACATATAACTATCAATTAATACAAATTAGAACAATTTTTTCTTAAGAAAAATTCACATGATCGTATCAACAGATGCAGAAAAATCATTTGACAAAAATACAATACATATTCATGATAAAACAAAGCAAAACAAAAGACAAATAAAGTGACCCACGCCTATAATCCTAGCAACTCAGAGGCTGAGGCCAGAGAATCAAAAGTTTGAGACTAGCCTCAGCAATTTAGGGAGACCCTCAGCCACTCAGTAAGACCCTGTCTCAAAATAAAAAATAAAGGGGCTGGGGATGTGGCTCAAGAGGTAGCACGCTCGCCTGGCATGTGTGCAGCCCAGGTTCGATCCTCAGCACCACATACAAAGATGTTGTGTCCGCCAATAACTAAAAAGTAAATATTAAAAATTCTCTCTCTCTCTCTCTCTCTCTCCCTCCCTCTCTCTCTCTCTCTTTAAAAAATAAATAAATAAATAAATAAGTAAATAAAAAGAACTGGGAATTGAACTCAGTGGTAGAGCACGCCTGAGTTCAATTCCCAGGACCAAAACAAACAAACAAAATCCCCCCAAAACTTTAGTACACTAGGGTTAGCTGTAGACAGTTCAGTGGTAGAGTATGTACTTAGCATGCACAAGGCACTGTGTTTAATCCCCAGCATGAAAAAACAAACAAACAAACAAACAGAACAAAAAAAAAATCTCTTAGTAAACTAGAAAGAAGGGAATTTCCTCAACTTGATAAATTACATTTACAAAACCCCTAAAGATAGCCAGGTGCAGTGGCACCCAATGGCTCAAGAGGCTGAGGCAGGAGGATTGCAAGTTCAAAGCCAGCCTCAGCAAAAGCAAGGTGCTAAGCAACTCAGTGAGACCCTGTCTCTAAATAAAATATAAAATAAGGCTGGGGATGTGATTCAGTGGTTTAGTGCCCCTGAGTTCAATTTCCAGTACAAAAAAAACTACATTAGCAATTTCATGCATGAATGAGTTTGTCAGGATGAACCCAACTACTATGTATAATTATAAAGCTCGAACTTAAAAAAAAGAAAAAAGAAGAAGGTTAAAATGGAGTTAGACAAAATCCATTGTATAACATATTTGCAATGTTCTGGTATTTTAGAAATAATATTTTATTTTTTCAAATAAAACAAGGGAATTACTGAAAGAAAAAATATTAGCATTTATTAACACCCTCAAAGAGAAATACTTAGGTATAAATCTGCTAAAATAGCTGTAAGATCTATAGTGCTATGTATACCTCATCATAGGTTTATTAAAACCTACTGAATATGCAACACCAAGAATGAATCATTCAGAAATGAACAAAGATTAAAAATCATTAAGTAAAAGTAAATAGCTTGTTGCATATTTATTCTCATAAAGTGCTTGAAAAAGAGCCTGAAAAAGTAAGCCTAAAGAAAAGTATCCATTATTATTTTAATGCTAAGTTTAAAACAAAACAAAATTAAAAACCAGCACGGCAAAAAAATCAGCTTTTCAAGAAATAATTTTCTTCTCGAAAAAGTTCCAATCCAATTGTACATTAGCCACTGGTTTTTCTATCACCACCTCCCCTTTGTTCCAAAGACATTATCCACAACCTTCTGTTCATGTGGTGGAGGAAGAAATTGCTTCCCCAAAAGCCTTAGTCCACTGTATTTTACTAGATAAAGGAAAAAACAAAAAGCCATTTCCACTCTGACAAGCAGATTACTGTCTATGAAGGAGCAAAAATGCCTCCCTGAGGACTAAAGGAATAGCCAACAAGGTACAATATGTTCAAACCTTTAACCACTGCTCTGCCAAAAGTTGCTGTGTATGTGCATACAATCCTCTCTCTTCTGGGCAGTCAAATGATCATACTTAGAAAGTACAAGCCTCCAAAAGGTCTGTGAGTTTCAAACACAAGCAATAAAGTGAAATAATGCCAAAATAAAGTCTCCCCTTTCCACTAGTGCAATTATCAAAGTAAGCCTGAAAAGGAAGCAAAGGAAAGACTGAAAAGAGACTATCTAAGTGTTAAATCTAATATAGTGTTTTATAAGACATATTTAGACAACTGGATCCCTGAAATTTTTAGTTAACTACTTTCATTGTCCCCTCTCAATATGGGACTACAATTTGTCCCTTAATCCTAAGAAATACCTGAAACTGAAGTAAAATAAAGAATATCTAAAGTTATGAACATAATAAAATGAAAAAATTAATGCACACAGATTGCCACTATATAAAAAGAAAAAAAAAACTCACTGAGGTGACAGATATTTGTAATACTATTTGTCCACTCTAATATACAAAGCTAACTACACGTATATACCACAACTGAGATTTTTTTTTTAAAAGAAAGAAAGAACAGGTTCTTTCCTTTTTTTTAAAAAAAAAGAGAGTGAGAGAGGAGAGAGAGAGAGAGAGAATTTTTAATATTTATTTTTTTTTAGTTCTCGGCGGACACAACATCTTTGTTGGTATGTGGTGCTGAGGATCGAACCTGGGCCGCACGCATGCCAGGCGAGCATGCTACCACTTGAGCCACATCCCCAGCCCCTGAGATTTTTTTTAATGTGTACTTTTTAGTTGTAGTTGGACACAATACCTTTATTTTATTTATTTATTTTTATGTGGTGCTGAGGATCGAACCCAGGGCCTCACACGTACTAGGTGAGCACTCTATCACTGAACCACAAACCCCAGCCCCCACAACTGAGATTTTAAAAATTATCCCAATACTTCTTTTCATTTGATTCCAATAACTATGACAATGGGAAAAACACTTGTGAGTTTATAAACAAAAAGACAGACACCCAAGGAGATAACTGAGGCTTAACATTAAAATATTGTAGTCTTCAATCATTCCATTAAACTATCATTGTCTAACAATCTTGAAGAGCCAAGCTTGCAGCTTTGGTCACTGCCCTGAATCACCTTTTCTTCTTTGTACTTTTTTTTTTTTTTAAGCTGTAGATTGACACATTACCTTTATTTATTTTTATGTGGTGCTGAGAATCAAACCCAGTGCCTCACACGTGCCAGGTAGGCGCTCTACCACTACGCCACAACCCCAGCCCTGTACTTACTTTTATAGGAACTTCTGGCATAGCTTTCTTTCGCCCCCCGCTTTTTCACACACACACACACACACACACACACACACACACACACACACACAGTAGTCCACACTCACATACAGCTAACTGATCTATCAGAATCACCTAGCAAAAAATACAAATGAGATCTCTGGATACCCAGAGTGATAATTTCGTAGGTTGTGACACTGCACTGCCTAATGATGCACTCTGAATTCTGAAGCCAAGAATTTAACTTTATGGTCTGAGATAGAAAAGATAAGACTATAGTCAGGTATTTCCTACAGCTGAATGCAGTTAATTTCACATAGTCCACAGTTATACAATGAATCATTACCAGAATCAATAAGGAAAATGTATATTTTAAGTGACTTTCCTGGGGAAGATAAAAACATTCAGACAAAACATAAAGAAATCTTTTACTACAAATATCAAGACCCCCTTTAGTATAAATATCAACTATAAGACTCCCTGACTTTTTCTGGTCCTTTACATATACATGGTACTACACAAAAGAAGATAAAGTGACACCATCCTTTGCATTTAGGAGTTTACAGGCTTAAAACTAATGTGTGAAAGAAGAGAATATGAATAAGAAAGTAACCTAGCCTAGAATTCATTAAGATGATACTACAACACTTCTTTAGACCTATGAGTAGAGGATGCTAAATCCACAACATTCATGCCCTAGTTTTCCAGTTCTGTTTACATTTCTGGCTGGTCAAAAAATCGTTTTTAGCAGGGCATGGTAGTACCTGCCTGTAATTCCAGTCAGTTGAGAGGCTGAGGCAGGAGAATCACAAGTTTAAGGCCAGCCTCAGCAATTTAGTGAGGCCTTAAGTAACTTAATTAGACCCTGTCTCATAATAAAAAAGGACTGGTGATGTAGCCCAGGGGTAGAGCACCCTTAGGTTCAATCCCTAGTATTGTGGGAAAAAAATATATATCCTTGCTTCAAAATGGTAGTGGCTTACCTTAGAGAGAATTGACATATATTAGAAACATTCCCAGAGAGATTAAAAAACAAAACAAAACAAAACAAAACTGTAGATTAAGGTGGAGGTAGTGTCTGAGCATTCTATTCATTTTAGTAAGAAATCCTATCTTATTTTTCACAGGCAGAGCTCAGTTATAGCTTCATCTCTCACTGGTATGGCAGCCAGAAACTTGGATCAGTAACAAACTACACATTGGACCTAACTAATTGCATTTACACCATTTACCAAACCCACTATTTATTCATTTTT
This sequence comes from Ictidomys tridecemlineatus, assembly GCF_052094955.1. NCBI lineage: Eukaryota > Metazoa > Chordata > Mammalia > Rodentia > Sciuridae > Ictidomys > Ictidomys tridecemlineatus. The sequence continues at coordinate 61,600,363 of NC_135482.1, read as the reverse complement.
GTCTATGCTAGATGTAAATTCTGACATGTGTTTAGAAAATAGTAAGGAAGTGATTTGGCCTAGTATTTAAGAGTGTTGGACTGTAGTCTATCTGGATCTGAGTCATATCTCTGTCACAAAGTACTTTACTCTTCTACCAGTACCCTTAACATATCCAAGCCTTAGTTTTCTCATCTGTAAAATGAGGATGACACTAAATTCTCAGATAGGATTCAACAAAATAATACCTATAAAGTACTTTCATATAAAACACAATAAGAGCTCAGTTAGCTATGGTTATTGTTGCTTCAGAAGCTGTTTATTATATCCATAAAGTTCAACAAGTTTCATTGTATTTTGTTCTTTCATTCTTCCTAGTTCTCTGGATAAATTTCCTGTATACTACATAAATACCATATTTTTGGCAGGCTGAGACAGCAGGATCACAGGTTCGAGGCGTTGGCAATTTATCAAGGTCCCAAGTAACTTAGCAAGACTGTCTCAAAATAAAAAGGGCTGGCAACGTATCTCAGTGGTTAAAGCACCGTAAAATCAATTTCCAGTGCAAAAAAATAGACAGAAAAACATGACATTTCCTCTAAATAGTATATGTGTATATGTATACACAACCTGTTAGTATAAGCTAATTATTGTTAATCCTCAACATAATTCTAAGAATCTTCCTTAGGCTACTTTTCATTTTACCAGCATTATTTTAGCTTAATAAATAAGGAAATTAGTATTGAGGGAAAGACTATAAGAGTCTCATAAACAGTTAAACCTAGATGATAAAGAGACAGTATCTGAAGCCAGGGAAAGTAGCAAGGTCTTTGGTCCCAGTTATGTGGAATGCTGAAGCAGAAGGATTGCTTGAACCTAGGATTCGGAGGCCAGCCTGGGCAACATAGCAAGAAGCTGTCTCAACAAACAAAAGAAGACAATATCTCTATACAAAGAGATCTTGGGCTGGAGATATAACTCAACAGGAGACAGTTTGCCTAACACACCTTTTGCCTACTAAAGGGGCTAGAAGTCTAGGTAAATAGGAAGTTTAAGTCCTAGAATTAGAGAATTATTTCTCCTTCCTTCATGTTTTATCAATCCATATTTTACAGATAGAAAAAGGAAGATATGACTTAAAAAAAAAAAGACAATTAAACTGGGACTGGGGTTGTGGCTCAGTGGTAGAGCCTAACACACGTGAGGCACTAGGTTTGATCCTCAGCACCACATAAAATATAAATAAAATAAAGACACTGTGTCCATCTACAACTACAAAAAATAAAAATAAAAATAAACTTAAAAAGACAACTAAACTGGTTTCAGTGTTTACTGGAGCCCTTAAGATTTCGACTTCTCAACTAACATCTGGGAAAGGAAACTGAGATATCCCAAAACAGAACCAAGTAGATATGGTGCTGGGGTTGCTGTTTAGCAGTAGAATGCTTGCTTAGCATATACAAGGGCTTGGTTTAATCTTCAGCATCATTAAAAAAAAAAAAGTAGATCTGTTTATCTTTGACATCCTCATAAATAGTGGTATCTTTTCTCAGGGACCATTCCATCTAAGCCAGTTCTCATCTACTGTCCCCTAACACCAAATTAAAGTTTCCATTGCTTTATGTAGACGAGATTATGGCTGTCATTAAGCTAATTTATACTAAAGTGTAAATGATGGCCTCAATACATTTCTCCATCATTTCCCCCCAAATTGTTAATTTTATGAATCTTTCATTTAAATAAAAGTAAAGGGGTTTATTTCTGGATGGTGTGTCTTTTCTAATGACCTTTAAATTGTATTTTTTTGTTCAATTATATAAGGCTGCCCATGAGAAAGTGGGAAAAGGAGGTTTCATTGTCACTGACCTCATCAAAGGAAAAGGGATCACATGCTCTATATCCTTTTGTATTGCCCAGCCCTAATACCTTAATTCCCATATAAGCTCACACAGTGTTCATCCTGTTCTTGCTCCTAACACCTAGAACCAGTAAAGCTAACTCTAGGCAAGCCAATTCCTATAACATCAGAGAGGCTCCCAGAGAGCAGAAAGGCTTGTCACCTAAATCTTCCTAGATAAACTCCTGGAGAAAACTTCAAGCTGAGGTGCCTTCCACATCTATTTTTCTTCTCCTCTATCTCCAATCACATTATTATCTGCTACAACTTTAAAAATCTGGAGGGCCAGGTGTAATGGAGCATGCCTATATTTCTAGCTTCTTGGAAGACTAAGGCAGGAAAATCATTTGAGCCTAGGAATTTTTGTCAGGCTGGGCAACACAACAAGACAGTGTCTTAAACAAACAAAAAAAGTACATGATATTCTTAAAAGGCAAAACTATGGAGATAGTAAAAAGATCACTGGTAAGGCCAGGTGCAGTGGCACATGCTTATAATCCCAGACACTCAGAAGGCTGAGGCAGGAGGATCCCAAGTTTGAGGACCCCTCAGCAACTAGCAAGACCCTGTCTCAAAATAAAAATAGAAGTCTAGGGCTCTAGCTCAGTGGTAGAGTACCTGTGGGTTCAATCCCCAGTACTTCCCCCTTCCCCTCATATAAAAAAATGGGGGTATAGCTCAGTGGTAGAGGGCCTACTTAGCAAACATGGGTCCTGGATTTGATCCCCAATGAGAGAAAGAGAAAGAGGTGGCGGGGAGAGAAGAGAAGAGATACAGATATTACCAGGGGATCAGAAAGAGGAGGGGAAGGAGATATAAATGGGTAGAGCACAGGCCCATCTATTTTACATCAGTGAAACTATTCTGGACATTATAAGGTAGATAAATATCATATATTTATCAAAATCCATAGAATGCACACACAGAATGAACCATAATAAAAAACATAGACTTTAGGGCTGGGGCTGTAGCTCAGTGATAGAGTGCTTGCCTAGTGTGTGTGAGGCATTGGGTTCGATCTTCAGTACCACATAAAGATAAATAAATGTCTATGAACAACAACAACAAAAAAAAATTTTAAAACATGGACTTTAATCAACAATAATGTATTGATATTTACTAACCAATTGTAACAAATATAAAACACTAAAATGTTAAATAATAGGGAAAACTGCTAGGTGCTATGGCTACTTAGGAGGCTGAAATAAGAGAATCACAAGTTCAAAGCCAGACCTGGAACTTAGACCCTGAATCAAAATAAAATAAATAAAAATAGCTAGGGACCTATCTCAGGGGTAGAATGCTCCTGGGTTTGATCCCCAGTACTATAATAATAACAACAATAACAACAACAACAACGATTTTTTTAAAAGGGTCATGGATGTAGTTCAGAAGCAGAATGCTCCTGTGTTCAATCCTCAGTATGCAATAATAATAATAAAGAAAAAAAGGAAAAATTATGTGTGGCAAAGTCTATTAATTATTAAAAAAAAAGAGAGAGAAAATGCTGTTAATAACCCCCACCAGGGGGCTGGGGATATAGCTCAGTTGGTAGAGTGCTTGCCTTGCACATCTAAGGCCCTGGGTTCAATCTCTAGCATCACAAAAAAAACCCCAAAAACCATAATCCCCACCAGGTATAAGGACAATGAGCCAAGACAAGTTGTATAAACGAAAGGCAAAAGGTGAAAGCTTAAACTGTAGGACTTGATCTCAATCTGGAGAGGTCAATTTACTAAAGACAAAGAAGCTTGAGGAAGTGAAGGAGATAAAGACAACTCTCTGTATGGCATTTTATGGCGACTGGTGTGCAAACAACTAAAACAAATTTATTTCTCTCAGAGAAAAAAGAAGCCAAGAGGCTTATAAGGGATATTGAGAGTCTCAGCAGAAAAATCACCATCATTAAGCCGCTGGCATACTTATGAGTATCACTCTGATACCTTGCTCTGTGGCTAAGGAATCAGGATTTGTCATTGTAACCACATCTGCAACCTATGCTGGTGCCAATCTTTATGACAGATTTTTCAGGAAAATCAAGGGATATTACCCAGTATCAAAAGAAGATCTGACCCTTAGGAGAAAGTAGAAAGTGTTCCTTTTGCCACAGGATTATTCTCTTCAAAATAACATAAGTGGCTCTTCCAGAGGCCACATCTTCGATAAGCAGAGCTGCAAATCTGACAGCCAATCAGCTGAATGCTGAATAAAGCACTCAGCCTTCTACAATGACTCAAAAGACACACCAAAGCTACAGATTTATTCTACTACTTTCCCTGCAGAGCCACTCAAGTTTTTCAAAGGCGAAAAGAAAGAACTCTTTCCTTCCAACCCAGGGAATTGTAAATTCCATCTGGCATCTACAGACAAAGCTATGTTTGCTCAAAATCTGGCATCACTGATGGGAACATCAAGATTTAAAAGCTGGAATGATGGCTGGCAATTTTAGCCTTTAGAGCAGAAGTTGGTTCAGCACTTCAATCTGCTGGCAGAATCAGCAGCCACACATAGCACATGGTATGCCAGACTACGAATAAGCTAATTTGAGATAAACCTCAAAGCTTCCATTTTTTCTCTGTGATGTTTTCCTTTTTAAAATCTGATCCTTAGCCAGGCATAGTAGCACATGCCTATAATCCCAGTGACTTGGGAGGCTAAGAAAGGAGGACTGCAAGTTCAAAGTCAGCCTCAGCAACTTAGCAAGGCCTAGTTAACTTAGCGAAATAAAAATAAAAAGGGTTGGGGATGTGGCTCAGAGGTTAAGCATCCCTGCATTTAGTTCCTGGTACAAAAAAATAAAATAAAATAAATAAAATCCTCAACATAATTTTGTGAAAGAAAATTTAAAAGGCAATATCTCTCTATAATTAATTATTAATAGCATGTCTTCCTCACAATTTAAACATCATCTCAACATCTCTTCAAAACAGTATTTTGAAAATGAAAAGCTTTTTACACATCCTAACTCAATAGTAACAGGCATGTGTTGCAATTTAAAGGATAGTCTCTTTGAAGTTATAAAGATTCATCCCTCAACAGAGAAAAGAAACCTAGATTTGAGAGATGACACTCAATTTCTGTCTAAAATATTTGGGTTATCTTATGGGAAACAAAGAAATAAAAAGAAACCAGTAAAATTTAGTGGTAATGAGTTCTACTTTAATTTTTAAAAATATACATTGTTGTATTGAGAAATTACCCTTTTCAAAGGGTTTATCATTTGGCTATGAAGATTCAAAAAGGGTCGAAACTAAGATCTGACTAAATTCTATCGTTAGGAGCTTTTTCTTAAAGTATTAAAGCCCAACTTTATAGAAGCATTGTGTATTATTTAAGTCACTGGCATACAGTTAAAAACCTTGTTTGCCCAATTATAATCCTTCAAGCACAATGTTGAAGTTCTCTTTCTTCTCTTCAGAAAGATCTTCCAGAGAGCATCTCTTGCACCTTGTTCATAATGCACAATTTATTGGCATTTCTTTTCCTTTCTAAATGGCCGGGAGGGAAGAAGAGCTCCAAAGCCACAGTGTGTGGTTAGTAATGGCGCTTTTACTTGTCATTGTACAAAGCCTGTTAAATATTTACAACACAGACAGCAATATCTAGTCCTAAACACCCAGTTGTGAGTTTGAGTTGTTTTAGAAATAAATCTATGACAAGTTTTCCCCAGCAAAACGCCAGAAGACTTTACTAACAGCTTCAAGAGACCCAGAGGGTCCAGAGGAGCAGTTATAGGCCATCTGGTGATTACTTATTATTATTTATACAGCACTGTGGATGTACAAACAGATGTGTTATGAATCCACATACAGAGAAGCCCTAACAAGGACTTCAGAATGCAAGTGCTGAGCAAGTCAATCTGCATTAAAGAAATACAGTAACCAGAAGAGGGAGTATACTTGCTGTTTAATCTGCTGCATTAGCTGGAAGATTATTTGACAAAAGAATGAAAAATTCTATATAATGACAATATCTTGTAAGTCAAAACCTGGCTATATATGGTTTTGCAAGGGTGGCAAAGAGGGATAAAGGAAGGACAGGCTCTCAGATCAGGAAGGCACTTTGTAACCTCAGCAGTATGGAAAAGAAGGGACTGGGAAAGAAACCCACTCCTGACTTGGGAAGAACTGAAATAAAAAGATTCAGAACTTTATTTTTTCCTACCAAAAATACTCTAAGAACAGTTTCTGGGCTCCCATTTTGAATATTAAGCTGTATCCAAGGAAATCAAGAATTTTTCTGGGTATAGCTCCAATTAGGTTTACATAGGTATTCTTTTTCAATGGAGGAGATAGACAGGAGCAAGGATGCTTTTAATATGCTATGCTTTTAGTAACAGCATAATAAACCTAACATAAAAAATTAAACAACCAAAAGGAAAGATGTGTGGGGGGGGGTCTCATGAAAACCACAGGGAATATCATTCCCCTAGGTACATGTATGACTGCACATATGGTGCACAATCAGAAAAATGAAAAGTTGTGTTGCAACTATGTACAATGAATCAAAATGCATTCTGCTGTCATATGTACCTCATTAGAATAAATAAGTTAATTAATTTAAAAATCAAAGGGAGATCAGTAGAGGAAAGAAACTAAAGAATAGAAGGGGAGGAGAAAGGGGGTAGTCCTGGGAAGTGATATTGACCAAATTATATTGTTATTTCATGTTCATGCACAAATATATAACAACAAATCCTATCATTATGTGCAACTATAATATACCAATAAAAAAAAAGTGAAAAGAGAGGGGAAAAAGAATAAAAGAAAAAAAATAAACAACCAACTAAATGTTTCTAAGGACAAGTGTCAAGAGTGCCAGATCTGGGTGGGGGTTGTGGCTCCATGGTAGAGCACTTGCCTAGCATGTGCGAGGCTCTAGGTTCAATTCTCACACCATATATAAATAAAATAAAGGTTCATCATCAACTAAAAAATTTTAAAAAAAAGAAGAGTGCCATATCTGACATAAAGCAATGTAAGTTTTTCCTTGTTCTTAACACCTCCATTTTTAAAACCCCAGTCCCAGTCTTGCCTATACAATGAGTAACAGTAGTCTATTTTCATTACAGGGTTACATAAAACTGCAGTGCACTCAGAGTGAGCTGAAAGTAATTGCAAAATCAACATATTACAAAAAATAAGGTTAGCATTTGGCCTAATTGTGTATAATGCAGTGTATTTTCAGCTGCGTGACAGCATGCAGGCACTCTTACCAGATGGGAACTGGATGAATTATTGAATGAAATATGAATTATTAAATAAAAATTTAAATTTTTTTAAACTCTTGGCAAAGAGTGAGGAAGAAAGCTTATCTATTTGCCTGAAATTACCTTCACCTGTCATAGCATGTAAATACAGCATATACCACCACAAATGGCATTTATCTACCAGAGCTATTTCTTCCCGTTATTTTCCAATTCAAGATGCTTCCCTAACATAAAGAATTAGTAATCAGCACCAACTCATTATTCCTTGCTTTTATTTTGTATTCATGCCAAGTAATAGGAAAAACGTGTCAAAGGGATACAATGTAAGATCCAGATTCCCACAGTACCAGTATGGTCCTTTTAATGGAACACTGGGATAACAGGAGTAACCTCTATAGATTTGTGTTATACAGGCAATAAAACATATACCTTTGCAGCATGCCAGCATTTAACCAATCTTAGGAGCTATTTGTTGCCTCATATATTACAGAGAAATAGAGATTTAAGGGATAATGTTCATGGAGGTAGAGGATATGAAGCAATAAACAGCTTTGGAGGCTGGTTAAACGCCAAGTGAAGCCAGGACTACAGTACCATAAACATTATTTCTACTATGACAAGATAAGGAGGTGCAAGAAGCTGCCCTCAACCTCACCACAACTAGGGCTCCATTGCTATTCTTGGCCTTTGAAGAGAAAAAGAGGCCCTGGAGGTCTATGAGTTAGTTGTATTTTTCATGTCTCAGAAAAATATGAAGAAAATCTCAACCTCTATCTAGAAGTCCTCTGGGATAAAGTAGGTATCTTCAGACTCTCAGGATCATACTGTACAGATGACTTTCCCTTAAAAGGACAGAGATGATACAGAGTGGTTATGACAGAAACTTTTCTCAGTGGCTGATAATGGGATTTTACTATCTGTTCCTGGAGTGGTATTTCCTCAGAGGAAATGTGCTCCTGTTCTAAAGTAATAAGCTGATATGACCAGCTTTTGCTCAAAGACTTGATGATGGTATCCAGAGGGGCCATTTAAATCTACATAATTTGTACTATAAACCACTGTTATATGCCTATGAGGGAGGTACAGGATTATGGAATGTGTAGACTCCTAGGAATAAAAACTGGGTAAAAATAAAACAAAAAAGAGGTATATTATTTAACTATGTACACATGAAATAATATCTGAAATTCAAGATTACCAACATAGTATTTATACCTGCTTCCACATATAATAATTTTATATTCCATCTTTAAGTGAAAGTGTCCCCCAAAAGTGTTAAAAATTACAAATTAAGCCAGGTATGGTATTTCACACCTGTAAACTCAGCTACTTAAGAAGGTGAATCAGGATTACTTGAACCCACAAGTTTGAGGCCAGCTTTGGCAATATAGTGAGACCCCATCACAAAAAAAAAGAAAAGAAAAAACCCGACAAAGCCATTTTATGTTTATAAAGAGATGCTATCTAATAAACATTTCAAAAACCCATATAACTTGATTCAACAGAATGTCTGGGGGCACTATTAACACTAACTGGTCCTCTCTCAGGAAGCAGCTCTATTAATGACTCCTTCTACCATATTCCACAAAGAGGTTTTAGCAGGAAAACTTTTTCCTACCGTTCCTCCTCATGAAAGTGACACTACTTCAAGAGAAACAAAGTATCTCAACAGGAGAACAGAAATAATAGGGCTAAAAAACTCTTTATCACCTGTTTTTTTCAGATAAGAATGCAGACAGTACAACCTTTAGCTGCCATCTTTTTTTTTTTTTTTAAGTACATGCAGCATATTTAGAACTCAGCTGTGTCACATCAGACGTACTGTTGGAAAGTGGATCATGAACAGAATCCAAAAATAACAGCCATTAAAGACCTAGCAACCAAAACATGTTTATGTATCCATTGAAAGCCTGGTGGTTTTGATTATATAGTGGAGAGCATAATCCACCAGTCTATTTTAGGTGAATTTTCCTTTCACCTTCCCTTAATATTAAAGTGTAGGATGACATTAATTTAGGCAAATACAGGGTAAACTCTGAGCAGGGAACAGTTATAGAAATAATTCAAGATTCCTATAGTTGTTGTTTTAAATTTTTATTTTGAGACAGGGTCTCACTAAGTTGCTGAGAGTCTTAATAAGATGTTGAGGCTGAGCAAACACTTGTGATCATCCTGCCTTAAGTTGCTGAGATTGCAGGTATATGCCACTGTGCACAGCAAGATTCCTATAGTTTTATTTGCTTGCTTTTAACAATCAGCCTCTTGAATTATAAATTTGCTTTCACTCCTGTTTTCTCTACCTGGTAAAAGCCATTGCTTTTTTAAAATATTTAATTTTTAGTTTTAAGTGGACACAATATCTTTATTTTATTTTTATTTGGTGCTGAGGATCGAACTCAGTGCCTCACATGTGTTAGACGAAATTCTACCACTGAACCACAATCCTAGCCCAAACCACTGCTTTTTGAGACTTCTCTCATAGTAGGTTCTAAACTATGCCTTCTAAAATGTATCTTGGTTCTTATTTTCTTTCTTTCTTTTTTTGTATTGGGGGATTGAATTCAGAGGCACTGTACCACAGAGCTACATCCCCAGCCTTTTCATTTTGTGAGACAGGGTCTCACTAAGTTGCCTAGAGTCTTGCTAAGTTGCTTAGACTGGCCTTGAAATCGCCATCCTCCTGCCTCAGCCTTCCCAGACAGTGGGATTACAGGTGTACACCACTATGTCTGGCTATCATGGTCCTTATTACCCTCCTGGAGCTTATATAGTTTTTTTAGTATTCTATATATTCTGGAATAAATAATTTGAGCCAATGACAAGTGGATTACAAATAACTTTAAGACCTCCAGGTGGCTCAAGAATGCAATTATTCTCAAGGGATATAAGGAATTTGAATGACAGGCCAAGGGTAGCTAACAACTAAATTTATCTTCTCTGCCAGATTTTCTCTAATGTATAACATTCATGTAACATAAAGCAATCACAGTACATCTTGTAGAAATTCCACTCTAAAGCTATCTGTTACTAAATATTGGGGGGAAAACTTGGAAGGAGACTAAATATAACTTCAGAACTATAATCTCACCAGAAAATAGTTTGATATGCAAAGAAAATAAAGGAATGAATCATGCTGGCTTCAAAGTCTTAAGTTGTTGCTTTCTATCCTTTTCCTTTATCGCCCCCCCCCTTTTTTTTTGTACTGGGGATTGAATCCAGGGGTGATTTATCATTGAGCTACATACCCAGCTCTTTTTTATTTTGAGACAGGGTCTCACTTAGTTGCCAAGGCTGGCCTCAAACTTGTAATCCTCCTATCTCAGCCTCCCAAGTCACTAGGATTACAAGTATTCACCACTACACTCAGCTATCCTTTTACTATGGATCAAGTAACTAGAATTCTCAAGAAGGTAGCAATTCCCCCAAGTGTCACACCCACCTTTTCCTTGGGGTTGGAGGAAGCTTTGAGAATGTAAGTCAGTGGTTATAATGAATCCTAATAACCAAAATACCACTACACAATTCAGAAGTGAGAAAGAAAAACAGGGGAAGGAAAGGATTATGATGAAATGAAACCTAACAACTCAGGGAAGAATCAAAGCAAAAATCCTTACTGTTTTCCTCCATCTAGGAAAAATTTTTTTAAAAATTTTTAAAGAGAAAATGAAAACAAGGAAACAAACACCAATATTAGTGAATACTACTCTTTTTTAACAAGACAGCCTGAAGAGATGTTATTTACACTGTTTTGCTCAAAAAGCTTAAGAGATGTTTTTCTCATGTATTTCCTTATTTTTATCATCCATTCTTATTTCTTTGAGAAATCCTTGTTTGGATGGTTTTATGTATACTGTATGTATAATAAGTATACTTAATGTAAGACATAGAAATTGAGTAGTTTAAGCAATAAATAAAGAAAATAATGGTAAATATCAGAAAAATAAATGCTTTCACCAAAAAAGCAGATTTTTCCAGTAGAGAAGTAAAAAGGGTACAAAGTTATCAGTTGTCAAGAGTCATAGTAAATAGTATTATTAAATTCACACACAGAAAGTTGGAGGGATCATTTTTAGGTATGTTCTTTAATAAAGCTGTTTGAGAAGTGAAAACAAATTTACCCTATATTTCTAACTGTCTTCTATTGTTAAAAAAATTAAATATAGACCACATGGGGAAACAAGCAGTCAGTAATAAAGTAGAATGTTTTGACAAGAAAAAGAAAATGCATCTTAGGATGCTGAATATTGCAGAATACAATAGCTTTGTTAGTGTCTTATCTGAAATTTTCAGCATTTACTGAAATTTGGACTCTTCCCTCTGTCCATTTCTTGTTACCATCCTCATCTCTTCTACTACTCAAATTCCAGTTATTAGTAGTCTGGGGTTTTTTTGTTTTGTTTTGTTTTGTTTTGGTACCAGGGATTGAACTCAGGGGAACTCGACCACTGACCCACATCCCCAGCCCTATTTTCTATTTTATTTAAAGACAGGGTCTCACTGAGTTGCTTAGCACCTCACTGTTGCTGAGACTGGTTTTGAACTAGCAATCCTCCTGCCTCAGCCTCCCAAGCTGCTAGGATCACAGGCATGCACCACTGTGCCCAGCCAATTCTTACTAATCTCTAGAACTAAACTCTTCTTTTTGTCTAAATATTTATAATGTTTACTAGAACTAGTCTGCAATCTTACATACTACCAGTAAGTGTCACTGGACAGGCCTATGACTTACTTCTAAATGAACAGAAAGTCACCCTTCAGGGTCTGTAAAATGAATTAATAAAGACAGATAAAAACTTTTTTTTGTATTCTTTTTCTTTTTTTTGTGGAACATGGTATTGGCACAGAGTATTAAGAATTAAGAAGTTTGAAAAAGGCAATTACATCAAAATTGCTTTATTAAAAAGGCATATGATGAGAAATGTCTGACTTATACATATATACACAAAAATTACATGTCAGCTCACAGAACAATGCATTTCATAGTATCAGACAAGGGAAATGTTTATATACTGCTATAATATCTCAGGTTCTATATTAGATTTGTCTTTCCTAGATAAATCTCTTCCTTACCTATTAAACATGATTTTCTGGATCAACAGAAGAAACACTTTTTCTTATTAAAAAAAAAAAAAAGAATCTGAAATTGGGGTTCACATGAAGGGTACCTTGTCAGCTATCTCTCCAAATATGTTAAGTAGACTTTTATATCCATGAAGATATTTCTAAACTTGCTTTGTATTTAGATGGATAGCTTTACAAAAGAGGAGAGAGCAACATGTATTCTTCAACACTGTGTTGGAAAACAAACACCAGTAGAATAACAATATGGAAGAGAGCAAGGCAGATTTCATTACGGTAGAGTGCCTACACTTCCTCATAACTTGGATTTACACACTGCAAATCCTCTGATCTGATTACCTCCAGTGATCACGTAAAATACCGGCTTTAAACTCTTTGCCTTAGTGATAAAACAGCCACTTTGATTCACAACAAGACATTCACAATAAAGTATATTGTAAACGTACCTGTCCACAGCCCGGGGCATTGCACACAAACGGTCTGTCGTCTCCCATATTTCATATAGCTGAGCGGAGCTGAGGAGGGGGAGGTAGGGGAAAAGTTATGTTAAATACGCTGGAGCAAAAAAAATGTGCTTCAAAAATATCAAGCCTAGAAACAGGTGTTCCAAGAATGCTAGCTATCAAAGCTGTAAACACAGGCTACTTTAAGGAGACCCATTAGACAGGTGGCATGTGATCTACTGTGCCTCAATTTAAATTTTTAATTAGAAAAATTTAGACTTAAATAGTCAAGGAATTTCAAACCTTTGCTAGATTTTCCCTTTCTGCTACAGTACATAACACACTTCTCTAGTCTGCTGAATTACAACAGTGCAGTTCCCTATGTCAATAAATCCACTGAATGTTCGATGTGGAAGCCATATTTTTGAACTAGAGAAGACCAAAATTTGTCATTTAATTAATTAAGGGATTATAGGAGGGGTGCTCCGTTTTACAGGGCCATAATCTGGCTCCCTGGTGTATAAACTACGAGACTGTTGGCAAGAGTCGTTTATCCCAGATTATTGCCAAAGAAAACAAAGCACCCATCCTATTGGGCTACATGGGAAATGATTTTCATTAATAAAAAAATAAAAATAAAAGCCTTCTTTCCCCACTGGGAACCTCCTCCTCCCCCCCACCAATCGACTGTGGCAAATGGAGAAATATCGGTACCCTTCCCCCCCTCTGATTCTATTTATGGTGAGGTTTTTAAAAGCAGCAATAAAACAAATGTCGACTCTTTGGGGGTTTACTGGGTGAATATGTTCCGGCTGTTTGTGCGGCTCTCGCCCAGAGTTCTTAGGCTGCTCTGTTGCAGCCAACAGATGTGTACTGCTGCAGGGGATAAAAGAAATGACACTAAAAAGCATCACCATCCATCTCCTCTATTTCTCTGAAGAATTTAACAGAATTTATAATTATTTATGTGTGTGTGTGTGTATATATATATATTTTAATACTGAAGCTAAATTCTCAAAATATTGATTAACATCCTTTGTCAATGAACAATAATTCCAATCTCATTGGGTTGGGAAAATTTCTCATATTCCAACTAGGAATAAAAATAGAGGTATAGATGAATAAATATTAGAAATGCAAATCACAGTAAAAATATTCCCAAAAGATAAACAGTATTTTGGAAAAGTGGAAGAGAAAACGGGGAAAGGGATGAAAATACCCTTATAGATTAAACTCTTAAAGGACATTTCCAAACATCTCTCCATAAGAGAGAAACGTATACAAACAAATGAACAGAAAAGATAATAGAAGCTGAAATAATTGAATCACATTCAATTATTTGAATATGATTGGAAATAATTTCAGAACTGTAACCAAATTTCAAATTTTATCTTAAGAGATAAACAAAAATGTCAATCTCAGTCAGGCCTATATTAAATTAAAATGTTAACATGCTAAAATCAATCTGGTAACCAGAAAACCATGCTTAAAACATAGAGTGGGTAGGTAACATCTCTCCTATTCTCTTAGGGCTCACTCTGGGGTTAGAAACGAGTATTTCTGGTTGTCTAATCAGCAATTCCACAACTAATCAGCGCTTAAAATTGTGGGGTGCTCAATAAAATAGAAGGGGCTTCTTGGTCATCTTTCAATGTGATAGGAATATGGTCTAACCATGAAGGAAACTGATGCTGCAGCATTGCTGTAATGGAAGAGACCCTGTATGTACATACATGTACACAGATTTATATCACATTTAGCCAGGATAAATTGCTTCAATAAATTCTGTTCCTAGGAGAGGCCAGCTCAAGCTGATGATTGGGTACTGGGAAATGAGAGCTTCATTCTTCTCCACATAGCCCCAGGACAAGGGAGTTTTTTGGGGAGTTGTTTATTTAAAATATATGATGATTTTTTAGTACTTTTTGGAAACACAACATTGTACAAAAAAAAAAAGGTAAACAAAAGCAGATAAATATAAAGACCAAGAACTTTATGTCTGAAAATTCAGATAATTTCTAAAAAGCAATTCATCTCTGGAAAAAGTCCTAAATGCTATGCTACAGATAATTTCACTTTCTAGTCCTAGAACCTGTTTTCCTAATATAATCACAAAATGAAATTTTATTTCAAAAAGAGCCTCCAACGTATTTTCCAACCAGGAAGTAAACTACAAGGGCTAGAGTAGACACAAGAACCACGCAAAATGCTTTATTTTTTATCTTGGTTCTGATATTTGGACCTAAATGTTCTCATTTTTCTATTTACTTAGAGGAAGAAATGGGTTCTGGCTGAGAAGGGGACAGCACTGGCATACAAAGTGATTAAATAAATTTTGGAATGATTTCCATAGAACCACAAAATTCAAACTTAACTTGGCTTTTCACAATCACACCACAATATATGGATTCTGGATTTTACTTAATAGCATCATTATTAGGAAATAGAGATGAGAAAATTGAGTCCTTCCATCCCCAGCCAAAAAGAAGGAAAAAAGAAAGAAACAAACAAATATGTCTTTTGAAAAGAAAAAAAAGGGCAGGGGGAGAGAAAAAAACACTTTGGGGGGAAAAAAGCATTAAAATCTAACAGAAGTTAGCATTTTCACTGGTCTTAAATATTCAACTGACATTCACTAACTAGGATTTCCTGCTTCCTTCCCAATTTGCTGGCCTTTGTTTTACGGTTTTCACCAAAGGGAGATAACAATGGGAGGAAGAAGGCTTTTTTTCTTAAATACCCACAGTTATTCTTAAATCATTCCCTTAATTTTTTGCCCTATGTAATTTCCATATTTCTTGTTTCAAGGAAAGTTTAAATACTTAACAATCAGAATGATCTGTCCATCCATTAAAAAATAAATAAATCCAACAAACATTTCTATTTTTAAAATTTCTCCTGCATCAATTTGTTAATATAAAGAATCTTGTTGGTTTATTTCTATCTGATACTGAAAACAAATTTTTAATTGTTAGGTCAAACTGATGCTCTTTCAAAAACAAAAAGCTACGCATTTCTGTAGGATAAACAGGAGACAAAAAATGAAATCTTCAATAATGACGCTAACACTACTGCTTGACAAAGTAGATTATGTATCTGGGTATAGCACTCACAGTGTGTTGTCATCTCAATCTATTTCTTTAGGATGAAACACAAGCATTTTATAGAACTAAACAATAAATAACAGGACAGGGATACACATACATTAAGAGGTACTGCCAAGGGTAAGTGAAATGCCTTCAGCAAGGATGGAAGAACTGGAAAACAAAGATGCACTGAAAGGCCGTCCAAGAGATCAAGGTGTATAGAGGAAAGGCTCAGGTACTCAGTGAAGCCACAAGGCAAAAATGATAAAATTTAGGATTTATTAAAAAGAGAAAGTTATAGGATTGCTGTGAAAAAAAGTTTTAAAAAACCCAAAATGTTTAGAGGATAACTTTTTAATAACTGAGATAATTTCCAAAAGCCTATGTCTAATAGTTTTGTCAGAGGTAGAAGTAGATCCTAATTTGTCAACATACAAATGAAAAAACAGATTCTCTTTCTTTGTATATATAGATCTATCTATCTCTTTTAGTTTTTGCTTTTAATAGAATTGAGGATAGAGTCTGTAACTAAGGGTTACAAAGTTAATTCTCTGAATCTGGTTACGATGTGATAATTTCTTTAGTAACAAATTGGTGTTAATAAGATGGCCCAATTCTTAAATATGGAATCCAAGCCCCATACAAATACAACCAAGGGCCTGTTCTAATGACAAAAGTAAACATCACTAGGTATAACGACAGGGCATATATACCATAAATATCATAGATTCATAGAAATCTAAAAGGGGATTAGATTATCCTTTCTTCCTTCATTCAAAAAACACTACTATGGAACTATTAAGTGCCAAGTAAAATGAACCTAAAAAAAAAAACCAGGAAGCTAAGGCAGGAGAATCACAAGTTTGAGGCCAGCCTTAGCAAGTCAGCAAGACCCTGTCTCAAAATAAAAAATAAAAAGGGCTGGTAATGGAGCTCAGTGGTAGAGCATCCCTGGATTCAATTCCCACCATCATCTTACATGTGAGTGTGGCGCACACACGCACACACGCGCACACACACACACACACACACACACAGACATAGAAAAGTTAACGCTTAATTAAACCTTTAACAAAACCTCAGCCAGAACTGTCAAGATACACATTCCAGGGGCTGAAGTTGTGGCTCAGTGGTAGAGCACTTGCCTAGCACATGTGAGGCACTGGATTCAATCCTTAGCACCACATAAAAATAAATAAATAAAATAAAAGTATTAAAAAAAGATATATGTTCTGGCACAACAGCATGTCAATCACAAATATAGCAGAAGAGGCAACTTTTAGGAATACATATTTGGGCAATTTTTCTGAAAAGCAGTTTGACAATATTTGTAAACTGTCTTACCCAAATATTTGATACCTTTGAACAAATCATTCTTCTCTTGGGATTCTATTCTAAGAATAAAACCAGAAACACAGACCCTTTTACGAATTAAAATGTTCATTATAATCCAAAACGATAGGAATTAAATTTTTAAGAGAAATTGATAAATATAAATTAAGGTATTGCCTCACAAGATACTATTTAAAATGTTAAGAAAACAATTTGAAAACTATTTAATGACATGAGAAAATGCTAATACATTAAATGAGAAAAGCACAATAAAAGATTGCATACATCCATAATTCCAAATCTATAGGATAGAAAACAAATAATAAGTATGGAAAAAGATGAATTAACAACAAAATATTAAAAAGGGTTATCTCTGGATAATAATAATCATATTCTACATGATTTTTATATTCTTCTTGTACCTTTATTATTTCTTAAAAGCTCTACAACTATCAGATTGCTTTTTTTTAAAAATTGTTTTTGTAGTTATAGATGGACAGAATGCCTTTATTGTATTTGTTTATTTTTATATGGTGCTAAGGATCAAACCTAGTGCCTCACACGTGCTAGGCAAGCGCTCTGCCACTGAGCTACAGCCTCAGCCCTACGGACTACATTTTTTTTTATAACTTTATTTTATCTATTTATTATTTTTACGTGGTGCTGAGGATCGAACCCAGGGCCTTGCACGTGCTAGGCAAACGTTCTACCGCTGAGCCATAACCCCAGCCCCACCACGAACTGCTTTTAATAAATAAATTATAATGTCAGCTAAGAATGCCTATCTGAATGATTGGAAAAAAAATGTCTTTAAATTAAGTGTTGGAGGGGTGGGGGCAGGGTGTATGTACTTGTCAGACAGGTCTAAAGCTCTAAAATTTAAATCATAACAAGTTGCTCATTCTCTACTACAAAGCAACAGAACCAACTGGCAAATTAAGTTCAAAACGGATGAACAGGGGCTGAGATTGTGGCTCAATGGTAGAACGCTCACCTAGCATGAGGCACTGGGTTCAATCCTCTGCACCACATAAAAATAAAATAAAGGTACTGTGTCTACTTACAACTAAAAAATATATACATTAAATAAAAAATGGACCATCTGGGCTGAGGTTATAGCTCAGGGGTATAGTGCTTGCCTAGCACACATGAGGCACTGAGTTCAATACTCAGCACCACATAAAAATAAATAAAATAAAGGTATTGTATCCATCTACAACTAAAAATTTTTTTTAAAAAAGGACCATCAGCTGGGCACAGTGGTATACACCTGTAATACCAGCAGCTCGGGAGACTTAGGCAGGAAGACTGTGCTTCAGCAACTTATTGAAGACCTAAGCAACTCAGCAAGACCTTGTCTCTAAATAAAATATAAGAAAGGGCTAGGGATATTGCTCAGTATTTAAGCGGCCCTGGGTTCAATCTCTGGTACCAAAAAGGAAAAAAAAAATGAACCATCAAAAGTCTTTCTAAAATTATAAACTAAGTTTCATACAGAAAATAAATATGGTAAAAACTTCAGCTTACATCCATACACAGAACAAACCAAGCAGTTCAACACAGTCCTTTGTTACCCTTAAGGACTGATTTTCAGAATCCCATGAATGCTCCCTGACAACAAGTAATACTTGTGGTAATAAATAATGTCAATGATAAATAATTAGAAATTAACCCAGCCATTACCACAAAGGGAATTCAGATAGCTGAAACCAAGATTGTACTAAATGCTATTTAGCTCAACTATAACCATGCTGAAAAATGTAGACAGGCACACATGGGCCTTGTTCCTTTATGATATTAAAAAGAAGCCAGATTTGGTAGTGCTCACCTGTAATCCCAGTGACTCAAGAGGCTAAGACACAATGATTTCAAGTTCAAGGCCAGCCTCAGCAATTTAGCAAGGCCCTAAGAAACTTAGTAAGAATCTCTCTCAAAAAAAAAAAAAAAAAAAAAAGGACTGGGGATATAGCTTACTGAGAAAGTGACCCTGGGTTAATTTTCAACTATCAAATAAATATTAAAAAGAAGAAGAAGTAGTAATAGCAGCAGCAGCAGCCACTGCCACCACCACCACCACCAGAGCCTGGTGTGGTGGCATATGCCTATAATTCCATCAACTTGGGAAGCTGAGGCAGAAAAATCACCAAGTTCAAGATCTGCCTTAGGAATTTAGTGAGACCCTGCCTCAAAATAAAAAACAAAAAGGCTTGGGATGTAGCTCAGTGGTAGAGCACCACTGGGTTCAATCCCCAATACCAGAAAAGTGAATGAATGAATCAATGAATGAAATAAAAACCATGCTATGTATGGTGATATATACCTAAAATCCCATAGACTTGGGAGGCTCAGGCAGGAGAACTGCAAGTTCAAAATCTGCATCAGTGGGCTGGGGATATAGCTCAGTTGGTAGAGTGCTTGCCTTGCATGCACAAGACCCTAGGTTCAATCCCCAGCACCACAAAAAGATCTGCCTCAGCAATTTAGCAAGACCCTGTCTCAAAATAAAAAACAAAAAAATCTGTAAAAGGTAGTACTCACCTGTAATCCTAGTTACTCAGGAGGCTAAGGAAGAACCTTAGCCTCCTGAGTAACTAAGATTACAGATTGAAAGTTCAAAGTCAGCCTCAGCAAACTTAGCAAGGCCCTAAGCAACTTAGTGAGACTCCGCCTCAAAATAAAAAAATAAAAAGGGCTGGGGATGTAGCTCAGTGACAGAGCACTCTAGGTTCAATTCCCAGTACCAAAAACTGATAGAATGAGCCAGGTGCAGTGGCACACACCTGTAATCTCAGCAGCTCAGGAGGTTGAGACAGGAGGATCTCGAGTTCAAAGCCAACCTCAGCAATAGTGAGGGCAAGGTGCTGAGCAATTCAGTGAAACCCTATCTCTAAATGAAATACAATAGGACTGGGGATGTAGGGTGTGGCTCAATGGTTGAGTGCTCCTGAGTCAATCTTCAATACCAAAAATAAATAAATAAATATATAAATACCAGGCAGGCATGGTGGTTCACACTTGTAATCTGTTACTCCAGAAGGTAAGGCCCTAAGCAATTTAGTGAGACCATGCCCCCCAAAATTAAAAGGGCTTAAGGTGTGGCTCAGAAGTTTAACACCCCCGTAATCAATCCCAGTACCAGTAAATGAGTGAATGAATGAATAAATAATAAGGAAGGAAGCTGGGGTAGTGGCATATGCCTGTAATTCCAGCTACTTGGGAGGCTGAGAATCACAAGTTTGAGGCTAACTATGGCAATTTGGCAAGATTCTGTCTCAAAATAAAAAATAAAAAGAGTTGGGGATCTTATTTCAGTGATAGAGAGCCACTAGGTTCAATCCCCAACATTGAGTGAGGGAATGATATACAAACAGTTCTTTTTACAAAAATATAACTTAGGATATCAATTTTCAGACTCTAAGAAAATTTTGCTGCTCCTGAGCAAAGACTACAAATGCTAAAATTCTTTGTCACGGTAGTTTCAACATTTTACTCTCCATAGGATACTCAGTGCTATTCTGATTTGCATTAAATCTAGAAAACTGACTAAGGGAAAATATTTCAGTAAAAATATGAACATGAGACTATAATACAGATTATGTGAACTCCAGAAAACAGAGTAAACTCAAGTTTTGCTAGGCAACAGGTTTTTTTTTGGGGGGGAGGGAGGGGAAGTGGGTGTAGCACTGGGAATTGAACCCAGAGGTGCTCTACCACTGAGGTACATCCCAAGCCCTTTTTATTCTATTTTGAGGCAGGGTCTTGCTGGACTCAAGTTGCAATCCTCCTGCTTCAGTCTCCTGAATCACTGGGATTACAGAAATATGCCAGAACATCTGCTGTAGTAGATTATTTAGGAACTGAAATTCTGATTAATTTTCCATTGTATTACTTGACATTATAATAATTTAGCTCTAATATCTCATTAAGTAAATCAATTGTTTCAAAGGGACAGTACTATAATCTTGAACTAATTAGCCTATTGTCTTATAACTAAGGTTTTGTTGTTGTTTGTTTTGGTACTGGGGATTGAACCCAGGGCGTTTTACCATCCCCATTGAGCTACATTCTTCAGTCTTTTTTTTTTTTGTGTGTGTGTGTGTGTGTGTGTGTGTGTGTATTTTGAGTCAAGGTTTCACTAAATTGCTAAGGGTCTCTCACTAAATTGCTGAGACTAGCCTCAAACTTATGATCCTCCTGCCTCAGCCTCCTAAGACACTGGAATTACAGATGTGTGCCACTGCATCTGGCTTCAATCAAAGTTTTGTAAAGCACTTTGCCAACAGACTAGAAAACTGAGGCAAAGAGTTAAAAAAAAAAAAAAACTGGCAAAAAAGGAATCAAGAGGTTGAGGTTGGTCTGAATCTTACTTATCCACATACTCCAAACAAGATACAAAAATGAACAAATAAGGGCTGGGGATGTGGCTCAAGCGGTAGCACGCTCCCCTGACATGCGTGCAGCCTGGGTTCGATCCTCAGCACCACATACAAACAAAGATGTTCTGTCTGCCGAGAACTGAAAAAAAATAAATATTAAAAAAAATTTTAAAAAATGAACAAATAACTCAAATAACAAATTAAATAATAATGAGTTAAATGAATTAAACAGACACTTCTCAAAAAGAAGAAATACAAATGGCCAAGAAATACATGAAAAAATGTTCAACATCATTAGCTGTTAGGGAAACACAAATTAGAACTACACTGAGATTTTATCTCATAGCAGTCAGAATGGCAAACAATAATAAATGCAGGAGAGGATGGGACTGTAAATTAGTACAAATACTATGGAAATCCGTATGAAGATTCTTCAAAAGACTAGGTTCAATTGGTAGAGTGCTTGCCTCGCATGCTCAAAGGTCCTGGGTTCAATCCCCAGCACTGCCAAAAAAAAAAGACCCAGCTACAAACTCCTTGGTATTTATCCTAAAAAACTGAAGTCAGTATGCTCCAGTGATACCTGCTTACCCATGTGAATAGCAGCACAATTTACAATGGCCAAATTATGGAGCCAGCCTAGGTATCCACCAATGAATGAATGGATAAAGAAAATGTGGTATATACACAATGAGTTTTATTCAAAAATGACATTATGTGCTGGACAAGGTAGCAAACACCTGTAATCCCAGCAGCCCAGAGGGCTGAGAGAGGAGGATCACAAGTTCAAAGCCAGCCCGAGCAATGGCGAGGTGCTAAGCAACTCAGTGAGACTCCGTCTCTAAATAAAATACAAAATAAGGCTGGGGTTGTGGCTCAGTGGTTGAGTGCCTCTGAGTTGAATCCCTGGTACCCCCCCAATCCTCCCCCCCAAAAAAAAACCAAAGACATTATATCATTTGAGGAAAAATGGATAGAACTTTAGACCATTATGTTAAGTAAAATAAGCCAAACTCTGAAGGGCTTCTTGTATGTGGAAGCTAGAGAGGAAAAAGGAAAAGAAAGGTAGGGAGGGTAGGGATCTTGTGAAAAATCAAAGGGAGCTCAACAGAGGAAAGGAACCAAGGAGTGGGAGGAGGGTAGGAAGGGGGACGTTCTACAGAGTGATATTGGCCAAATCGTATTGTTATATTATGTGCATGTACTAACATGTAACTTAAATACCATCATTATATACAACTAAAATGCACTAATAGAAAATGTGGAAATGGGAAAAGATGCAAAAATGAGCAAAATGGACACATCTTTTTATAACTCAGGAAAAGTTGCAGACAAATTGCACACTGTGTAACTATTTATAATTGAATCATGCATTTCCAACAATTTAGGGATACAACAGGTGTTCCTTATATACTTACAAATTAATATCCAGAAACATGAATTTGAAGGACTATAAGTTCTTGGAGTATATTTTTGTCTAAAATAATTAAGTATAATAATCCCTCCTTATCACAGGAGATACTAAGACTTGAGGTACATGCCTAAAACCACAGATGGTACCAAATTCTGTATGTAGTATGTTTTTTCCTATACACCCTGCAGCATTGCCACATAGTACTAGAGTTAATCTGTCCTTCCATGTTTTATGCCCTAGTGCATCTGTTACATCAGTACTTTTGTGGTTTGGGGCCATCATTAAGTAAAATAAGGGTTACTTGAACACAAGCACTGCAATACTGTGACAGTCAATCTGATACTCGAGACGGCCGAGTGACTAAAAGGCAACATACAACATGGATTCATGGACTGGCTAGACAAAGGGATGATTCACGTCCCAGGGTCCTGGAAGAGACAGAGTGGGATGGCACCAGATTTCATCACATTACTCACAGCAATGCACAATTTAAAACTTACAAATTATTTAGAGTTTTCCATTTAACATGTTCAGATCTCTGTTTATATGAGTTAACTAAAACTGCAAAAAATAGAACTGCAGGTGGGGCAATGGGGAAAATGTAATGCTCAGTTTTCATGTTAAGCATATTTTACTATGGTTATTTTTAAATTCATAATCTAGTTACAACATATACCAAGGGTTGGCCAAATCCAGCCTGCCATCTATTTTTGTGTAGCCTACAAGATAAGAATGGATTTCACACTTTAAATGATTGTAAAAAAAAAATCAAAGACTATTTTGTGACACATGAAAATTATATGAAATTAGTGTCCATAATTAAAGTTACATTAGAATACATTCATGCTTATTCATTTACATTTCATCCATGGCTATTTGTGCTAGAATGGTAAAGCTGAGTAGGTACAAAGAAACCTCATGTCTGCAAGGTCTAACATATTTATTACTTTGCTTTAATTTGCCAATTCTTCATATGTATGATAGCTATCAAAATACATGGGTTAATTAGAATATCCTAATTATAAAGAATGTCAGAATTTATATGTTACTCTTTAATATGTTCATCTATAATGTGACTACTCAAGTATTAATTTTATGTGGATTTTCAAATTTTAGAATTATATTTTCTTAAAATAAAGTCAAGGTAGTTCAATAATTCTCAAACTCTGCATATTTACCTAGGCACCTTGTAAAAATACAAACTCCTAGGCCTCCTGGATTTTCTTGGTACTAGGCCCAAAGAATCTACACTTTAAAAAATATTCTTTGAAATTCTGATACAAATGATCAGTGATTCACCCTTTTTGAGGCACTAAGGTTGGAAAGGTCATAAATTCCACATGGAAAATAGCTGTATTTTTCAACTTTGGCATTATAAGACAACAGTTCTCAAAGTGGGCTCCATGGATCCTGACAGATTTCCCAAACTCTTTTAGAGGGTTTATGGGGGTTAAAATCACTTGTGGGCAAAAGATCTATTTAAAGAGCAAGACAGACCAATACATTTTCTGTATTTATTTTGGGGTACTGAAGTTTGAATCCAGGGGCACTTAACCACTGAGCCACATTCCCAGCCTTTTTTATTTTGAGACAGGGTCTCACTAAATTGCCAAGGCTGGCCTTGAACTTGCAAATTCTGCCTCAGCCTATGAAGGAGTCTCTGGGATTACAGGCTTTCACCACCACTCCCGGCAGACCAATGCATTTTAATGTAATAGTATCAAAAGTTCACAGATGTGGTTTCGGATTCTACACTTTTAAAAACTATCACTTTTCAGATTTGGGACTGAAGAAGATTATCTATATTTACCTGACAGTAATATTTCTCTTTTCTATAACATATCTGTATGACCCTTGTTTTCCTTACTTAAACATCCTAATAGACTGAATACCAAAGCAGAGATGAGAAACTGGCTGTCTCATGTTAAGTCAGACTTTACAGAGATTTGAAGTTCTTCCCTTTATTTTGAAACTACAGATAAAGTTATTTATGTTAACATGGATTCGATTTGCTATTACTTTAAAATAAATCACTATTTTTAAACTTCCTTTTAAATTTCTAATATGCTAAATATGAACAGATATAAACAAAAATCTCTTTGAAGTCCTCAATAATTTTTAAGAGTTTAAAGGAGTGAGTACTGAAACCAAAAAGTTGGAGATCCACTACTTTAAGAAACAGAAGAACAGACTTGGATGGCTGAGGCAGGAGGATCTCAAGTTGAAGATTATCCTCAACAAATTAGTAAAGCCCTAAGCAACTTACAGAGACCCTGTCTCAAAACAACAACAACAACAAAAATTAAAAGGGCTGAGGATGTAGCTCAGTGGTAAAGTACCCCTGTGTTCAATCCTCAGTAATAACAACTACTGAAAAGAAAGAAAGAAATACAAGAACAGTTAAGTATGGTGGTTCATGCCTGTAATCCTAGTGACTTGGAAAATGGAAGCAGGGAGGTCGGCAAGTTTGAGGCTAGCCTTGGCAACTTAGTGATCCCCTGTCACACACAAAATAAAAAATTAAAAGGACATACCTTATATACAGAGATATGATAAATGATGGTATAAAGGTGCATTAAGAATTGTATGCAAAAAAAAAATGAGAGCTCATGTGTAATGGCATAATTTGGTGTAAACATACTTTATATACAGAGTTACAAAAAACTGTGCTGTGAATGGATAATTATGAATGTAATGCACTCCATATTGTCATCTATGTAAGAAATAAATTTTAAAAAAGAAAAAAATAAATAAATAAAAAAATTAAATTAAAAGAGCTGGGGGTGAAGCTCCACGGTAGAGCACCGCTTGTTTCAATTTCCAGTACCAAAACAAACAAAAAATAACAAGAGCAATGGAGTACCTAGATAAATCAATTAAACAGAAGTTTGAAATTAATTTCTAAATTTCAAGATCAGACATACAGGCATGGGTTTCAAAGAAAGAAGCCAGCTAAACAGACCAAATAGTTTCAAGCAAATGACTGAAAACAGATGTGGGTGAGAATTACGCTGAATCACAAGTTAAGCAACACTTGGCCAAAGCTTAGAACCTATCTTGAAGTAGTTTTACATAAGCAACTACCTGACTAGAAACTAGAAGTTTTCTGCTTGTTTTGTTTTGTTTAAGATTCTTTAGGACTTTGGAAGATTCAAAGAGTTATTTTGAGCTAACCCCAGAAAGGTTAATAGAGCAAAAACAAAGAAGTTACAAATTGGTAAAATGACAGCAGGAAGCAAAGTTAGAAATAACTAGAGAACATTATAACTAACAATGTTTGACCTCAATGTGCATTTTGGTTTTGATTGACTGATTGAATGATTGCAGTACTGGAAATTAAACTTTTAATTGTTTGCAGTGCTGAGGGCTGAACCCAGGGACTGGAGCATACTAAGCAAATACTTTAACAGAGCTATATACTTCACCAGCCCCTTCAATGTGTATTTTAGAGTAGAAAACTTTCTGGAAACTGGTAGGATATCTATCAAAAATCAAATAAAAAATTGGGTTTTTTTTCTCTCTGCTTGTTTTCAGATAAAATGTTATCCCTAAAACAATAAACCAATAGCAATCAACAGAAAACATTGATCTTTAAGTATCAGTTTTAAGTCCTCATGACTTAGGCTACAAACAACAAACTGGACAGACTTTAATATTAAAACCTCAGTATGAATTTGGTTCTGGATAGGAAAAAGTGACAATATTTCACAATAATAATTACAGGGAAGCCTAGAATTTGTCAAGAAAATTTTCTATTTTCAAAGTCTGTTATGATATTTGTAACAAAGTGAACTATTTGAGGGTATTCCAACACTCATTGACTGATGCTCTCAAACCCAAGTGTAAAAATATCAAACTACTGCTTAAGGATAACTTTAAAAAATACATTTAAAAATGGTGCTATATGGGGCTGGAGTTGTGGCTCAATGGTAGAGAGCTTGTCTAGCATGTGTGAGGCACTGGGTTTGATTCTCAGAACCACATATAAATAAAGGTTCATCAACAACTAATAAAATATTTTTTTAAATGGTGCTACAGGGGTATGTTGATACTAACAATATAATATTAAAATAAAACTTACATAGTTTTATTTAAGTTTGATAAAGCTTATATAAGTATTACTGGCAAGAAACTTGGCTGAAATAAATCATTTATAGTAATCATGTTATATTGAATAAATATCTTAATTTTATAATATTATTTATTATTTATAATATTATTTATTAGGTACACTCTTCTTTCAAAAAGAGTGGCTATGCTACTTGGGCATAGTGGCATATACCAGTAATCCTAGCTACTCTGGAGGCTGAGCAGGGAGGATTGCAAATTCAAGGCCAGTCTCAGCAATTTAGCAAGACCCTATTTCAAAATAAAAAGGGCTGGGGATATAGCTCAGTAGTAGAACACTCCTGAGTTCAACCCCCAGTACTGAGGGTTGGGGGTAAGAACGAGGGAATGGGGAATGGCTGAGCTTTTAGGGTGAATGGAGGCTGGAGAATAAACCCAGGGCCCTGAACATACTAAGTATGTATTCTACTAATGAGATATAACCCCAAGCAGTACTATTTTGTTGTTATTGTTTTTTTTTTTAATCTGAAAAGAAAAATTTTTTTTCTATTGCAATGTAAGCTTTAAATTCCAAATAAAATTTGATCAGGCTGGCATATAACCCCTCCCTGCTTACATCAGAAAGCACTTTACCTGGCCAGCTGGGGTAGTGCATGCCTGTAATCCCAGCAGCAGCAGCTTGGAAGCTGAGGCAGAAAGATCTCAAGTTCAAAGCCAACCTCAGCAATTTATAGAGACCCTGTCTCAAAATAGAAAAAAAAAAAAAAAAGGCAGGGGGGCTAGGAATGTGACTCAGTGTTAAGCACTGCTGAGTTTAAAAAATATATATGTATGGTGGCGCATGCCTGTAATCCCAGTGACTCCAGAAGCTGAGACAGGAAGATCACAAATTTGAGGCCAGCCTCAGCAATTCAGTGAGGCAATCAACAACTTAGCAAGGTCCTGTCTCAAAATAAAAAATGAAACAGAAAAAGGGGTTGAGGGGCTAGGGTTGTGGCTCAGTGGTAGAGCATCTGCCTCATGTGTGAGGCACTGGGTTCAATTCTTAGCACTGCATATAAATAAATGAATAAAATAAAGGTCCATCAACAACTAAAAAAATATATTTTAAAAAAGTGGGGGGGCCTGCAGGAGAAAAGAAAAGGAAGGAAAGAAAGAAAATAGGGTTTTGTGAAAAAGTGGGGCTATGAAAGAACAACACTGTAACCACAGACACCAAAACCACAAGTTCACAAAATAACTTTGTAAGCTAAATCTTGGCTCCCATTAGGCTTTCATAAACTGATATTAAGGAGGAATTCAGTAATGAATAGAAAAGAGAAACTTTTTTGCGAAGTCTGGTTTCAAATATATGAGAACAATTAGGATTAAAAATTACCAAAAGATGAGAAAAAGCTAACAAAAGTTGGAATTTTATAATGAGTTTATATCTAAAATACTTAAGACCTTAATAAAGACTACTATACTAACTTGCCTTTGGTTTAGTTAGGAATCTTTCCTAAATGTCAGCCCTACAAAGTTTTAAGAACCAAATAACAAGTTTATCTTTTCATACAAATGTTCCTGAGTTGTAACACTCATCCTTTCTCACCAAGGAAGATACATAGCAAATGCTCACTTTTAAAATCGAAATGAATTTTATTTCATTGCATACAGGCAATCACAATGTTATTCAGAAGACAAAAAAAAAAAAAAAGAAAAGAAAAAACTAAACAAAAGAACAACTAGAGAAGGAAAGGAAACAAAGTACTATGATTCAACAGAAAAATGAAACAACCAACATTCTTTCAAAACAAGTGTCCACCAGGGAAATCCTGAAGAGAAAATGTCATGATAAAATATTTTTAAGACATGAAATGACCCCAATGCAAAATATTTGTTGTTGATTATTGTTTTTAGTTCAAAGGAGTTATTATTTCTTACTGTTTATGTTCCTTACTTTTTGTTTATCCATTGCCACTGGGACAGTAGAACCATTTCATTTCATTTTCTTTACAGTCTATTTTTCTTCCTGATTCTTCAATTTTAAGTTCCTTGATCTGAGTTCCTACTTATGAATGTTTAGATTAGAAAGGACCTTGAGGGGTTATTAAGTTTATTCACCTGCTTTCCAGAATTTATAACTAAAAATATCAGAACAATGAGAAGGTACATATCTGCACAAACATTTCCATTCACAATTTTCAATTTTAAAAAATGAAAGTAAAAATTAAAACCCCAAAAGAGGAAGGTGCTTTAAAAATGTATTTATCAGCTAAAATTGCTCAAACATAACTTCAACTGTCAGGGTCTAAAATTAACATGCAGGAAGGTTGTTTGCTGCCCATTAAAAGTTTTTCATCCCTAGAGATGTCTTCTGATGCTCTATCTGATTTGTACCACCATTGCTCTAGCACATAGCCTGACAAATTTAGTCCACCATACTAATAAACTATAATTATAAATGTCAATGGTGTACATGCATATGCGTGTGTGTGTGTGTGCGCGCGCTCGCGCGCTTACAGTTGGTATAGGTTTTTATTCCAAACAATATTATGGGGGAAGCTACAATAAAAACTGTTCCAAGGGCAATACTTTAATTCTCTGATATCTCAATATGTTCAGAGAATGAAGCTTCTTCCAAAAAAAAAAAAATTTACAAAACAGAATGTCATCTAATGACCAAAAATAAAGCAACTATAAATATTGTTAATTATTTCATAATTATTAAAAAAAGAAGAAAAGTAAGTAGTACTACCTCAGAACTTAAGTCCTGAAAATGGAGAACAAAAATCATAACTTTTTTAAATTATGAGTGGTAAAGAACAGAAATTATAGATTGTAAAACAGATGTTATTTCCCAGGAAGACACTAAAGGGAATTAAACAAATTGTTTTTTGAATAATTGGCAAGTTATGCAGTTTCTATAAACACTAGTATAAGATAGCCAAACAACAACTAATATTTAACTTCATTTTCTTTTCATTTCTTTTTCTTTTTTGACAAGACCAGCTAGGAGATGAGGGATATTATAGACAGAATATATTTTGGATTTCAATAGAATACTTCTTTAATTCTTTTTTTGGGTAATGGTGGTGGTGGTACTGGAGATTGAACCCAGGGGCACTTTGTCACTGAACTACATCCCCAGCCCTTCTTATTTTTTATTTTGAAACAGGGTCTTGCTAAGTTGCTTAGGGCCTTGCTAAATTGCTGAGACTGACTTAGACTGCAATCCTCCTGTCTCAGCCTCCTGAGTTGCTAGAATTACAGGTGTGCGCCACCACGCCTGAATCAATAGGACACTTCTTGATACATCATAGAAAATAAAGATTAGATAATATAAAACAGCAAGTGGGATTCATAACTTATTTCACCTAGAAGGTTACTAATGTTAACAGAATGATAGTCTACTGATGTACAGTATTTCTCTACCCTTATACATTTTTACCAGTGACCTACAATGGCATCCTTTTATCAAGTTTGCCAATAAGACAAATATATGAGGAATGCTCAAGAGGTGAAAATACGCTATTGAAGCTAAAATAAGCAGCCCAAGTCAATAGGATGATAATAACACAGATAAATTTTCCATTACATTTTTTAAAAAAACCAAACAAACTAATGTGACCATAGGCTTTATGAACAGAGGTACAGAGTGAAGTAAAAAGAAGCCATGCTCCCCACACCCTTCTCCCGTATTTTGTATTGATCAGATTTTATCTGATTAAGATCTAGATAATCCTAAACACTCAGGCAACTAAATTGGTAAAGAGCCTAAATATGTTAAAAATGTCAGTTAAGAAGAAACTGAAAGAACTTGGGATGTTTACTCAGAAAAATATGCCTCAATGGGCATACTTTCATCAAATATTTATCTACTGCATTGACAAGGAATTAGTTTTACTTATTGTGGCGTCAGATGACAGAACTAAAGAGCTTCATCACAATGTAGAGAATGTTCTAAAAGTAGAACTCCAATAATGGAGACGGGTATCTGTGAAATGCAGATCTCCTCCTTATAACATGTGTTTTTACATATCATGATATACTTGATCCCAAAAGAGGCCTAGTGGGGAAGACAACTTGTTTGTTTTGGTACTAGGGATTGAAACCAGAGGCACTTTGCCCTAGCTTTATACACACACACACACACACACACACACACACACACACGTATGTGTGTGTGTGTATATATATGTTTTATATATATATATATATAACATATATATGAAGTAAAAAGAAGCCATTAGTTCTACAACTAATATATATATAACATATATATATATATTAGTTGTAGATGGACACAATACCTTTGTTTATTTATGTTTATGTGGTGCTAAGGATCGAACATAGTGCCTTACACAAGTCAGGCAAGCTCTCTACTACTGAGCTACAATCCCAGCCCACTTTTTTTTTTTTAATTTATTTTTTTGGTATCAGGGATTAAACTCGGGGCACTCAACGATGAACCCACATCCCCAGCTCTATTTTAGAGATAGAGTCTCACTGAGTCGCTTTAGTACCTCGCTTTCTCTGAGGCTGGCTTTGAATTCACGATCCTCCTGACTCAGCCTTCTGAGCCACTGTATCTGGTAGAATACAACATTTAAAAAGTGTTTTCTTTGACATGTTTTTAAAATAATAGACTTTTTAATGAACTCCAAAACCAAAGAACCATTTTCAGAGACAACAACAAAAGAAATGAACATTTTTTTCCTGTATTAATGAATGCTGCATTTGTTTTTCTCAAACAACTGCTGTACATTAACATGAGTACCTTTACCAACAGATAGGTGGCAATTACTTGCCAGTCTGTTAACGAGTCCCAAGAAGAGAGCTGTCTTTATTGTCCACTTACAGAGCAGTGCTATTTGCTCCAACTAAAACTTCTTTGCAAGGATAAGGCTCCTCCTTATCAGAAATGGATACATGAGAAAGCTGTAATGACACTGTACCCTCTCACTACAATTTAGGAAAAACTCAGTCTTAACATGTACAAAACAGTATCTTTTTTTTTTTTTTAAGAGAGAGAGAGAGAAAGAGAATTTTTTAATTTTTTTTTTTTTTTTTTTTTTAGTTTTTCAGCAGACACAACATCTTTGTTTGTATGCAGTCCTGAGGATCGAACCCGGGCCGCACATGCCAGGCGAGCGTGCCACCGCTTGAGCCACATCCCCAGCCCCAACAGTATCTTTTTTTTTTTTTTTAAATATTTTTAGATGTTGATGAACCTTTATTTTATTCATTTATTTATTGCGGTGCTGAGGATAGAATCCAGTGCCTCACACATGACAGGCATGTGCTCTACCACTGAGCCACAACCCCAGCTCCCAAAACAATATCTTTTAGAACTTTGGAACAGTTGTGTTCAGAGTGAGCAAGGACTTTACTTGAGGCAAAGTAGTAGCTTAAAAGTTGGTTAAAAAAAACAATTTTCATTTTGGGTTAGAAGTAAGGAGAAGAAAGAGAGCAAGATAGAGTAATTGAGGCATAGTAAATAATAGTGTTTAAAAATTACAATACAGGGGGCTGAGGTTGTGGCTCAGTGGTAGAGTACTTGCCTGGCATGTATGAGGCACTGGGCTCGATCCTCAGCACCACATAAAAATAATAAATAAATTAAAAATTACATTTTTTATTTATTTATCATTTTAAAAATTACAACACTGGCTGATCATGATGGTACAAGCCTATAATCCCAGCAGCTTGAGATAAGGATTACAAGTTCAAGGCCAGCCTCAGCAATTTAGCAAGGCCCTAAAGAACTTTGTGAGACCCTATATCAAAATTTCAAAATAAAAAATAAAAATGGTTGGGGACTTAGCTCAGTGGTAAAGTGCCCCTGGGTTCAGTTCCCAGTATATATGTGTGTGTGTGTGTGTGTGTGTGTGTGTGTGTGTGTGTGTGTGTATAAAATCACAACACCAACACTAGTATAGGGTGTATACTTTGATCCGTAAATTGCACTCTTGTTTTCTGTGAGGTGGTAACATTAGTGAGGAGAAAATAAAAAAGAAAAAAGAAAAATTTACATTGGAAGACCAAAACAAGGTACTTTTGCTCTCTCACTAGGTATTTTTTTGTGTTAAAGTCAGGCAAAATGTGAAAAATGTTCTGAATATCCAATAGCAATGCTCTTAATGTGAAATACAAAAACCCAACTCAGTAATTAACAACAATAGATCAGTAATTAATTAGTCTCAATGTACTATAGGGGCAACTTTTTGACCAAGAAGAAAATTTTCAACTGGTTGCTAAAAACCAAAGGTTAATTCAAAACTGCATACATTGATCCAGGGGTGGTGGCACATGCCTGCAATCCCAGAGATTGGGGACACTGAGGCTAATGGATCACAAGTTCAACAATTTTGTGAGACCCTCAGCAACTTAATGAGACCCAGTCTTGAAATAAAAAGAAAAAAGGACAGGGTATGTGGCTCAATGGTAAGTGCTCTTGGGTTTAACCCCCTGTACCAAACAAACAAACAAAATTACATACTTTGGTTTATCTTCACACATTAGCTTTACTGATATTTCAGACATTAACGCATTCTCAAGAGAAGAAAAAAAAAAAACAGCGCAGATGCAGGGGTGCATGCCTATAATTCCAGCTACCTGGGAGGCTGAGGCAGGAGGATCGTAGTTCAAAGCCAGCCTCAGAAACTTAGCAAGGCCTCCAACAAGACCCTGTTTCAAAATAAAACATAAAGGGTTGGGATTGGGCTGGGGATGTGGCTCAAGTGGTAGCGTGCTCGCCTGGCATGCGTGTGGCCCGGGTTCGATCCTCAGCACCACATACCAACAAAGATGTTGTGTCCGCCGAGAACTAAAAAATAAATATTAAAAAAATTCTCTCTCTCTCTCTCTCTCTCTCTCCTCTCTCACTCTCTTTAAAAAAAAAAAAAAAAAAAAAAGGGCTGGGATTGTGGCTCAGTGGTAGAGCACTTGCCTAGCATGTGTGAGGCACTGGGTTTGATTCTCAGCATCGCAGATAAATTAATTAATTAATTAATTAATATAAAGGCCCATTGGCAACTAAAAAAATAATTTAAAAAAAGGGGACCTGGGGATGTGGTTAAACATACCTGGGTTCAACCTGGTACCCGCCCCCCCCCCAAAAAAAAAGAAAGAAAAGAAATGTAAGAGCTGAGTGCAGTGGCACACACCTATAATTCCAGCAGCTTGGGAGGTTGAGACAGGAGGATCGAGAGTTCAAAGCCAGCCTCAGCAACAGTGAAGTACTAAGCAACTCAGTGAGACCCTGTCTCTAAATAAAACAGAAAATAGGGCTGAGGGGCTGGGATTGTGGCTCAGTGATAGAGCGCTCGCCTAGCACAGGTGGGACCCGGGTTCAATCCTCAGCACCACATAAAAATAAAGGCATTGTGTTGTGTCCATCTACATCTAAAAAATAAATGTTAAAAAAAAAAAAAAAAAAGAAAATAGGGCTGGGATGTGGCTCAGTGATTGAGTGCCCCTGAGTTCAATCCTCAGTACCCACTCCCAAACAAAAGAAAGAAAGAAAAGGAATGTAAAAGAAACAGGCAATGTCAAAGAAAATATTAATTGGCTGTATTCATCCAACTCATTATTAAATGCTACGTAACTATTAAACAAAGGGCAAAGGCCTGTCCCATTTCTTCATAGAATTAAGAACAAACAGGTAATACTACTTACATAGCTGCCAAATTTTTCTTTAGCTTCTTTTCTTACAGACATTATATTTCGCAATACTTTCCACTTTCCTTACATCTTCCATGTTTATATACAAATTGTTTGATTTTCTCAACTCTTGCTCTAAGATATTATGACAACTCTTTAGTTTCTGAGTTCAGATATGAAGGAAAAATTTTCACTTTCCGAAATATTTCTATTTTATTTATGCCATTTAAAAAATATAGGGCTGGGGATGTAGCTTAGTGATAGAGTGCTTGCCTAGTGTGCACAACAAGGCCCTGGGTTCGATCCTCAGCACCACAAAAAAAAAAATAAAAATAAAATAAATAAAAGCTAATTAAAACTAACCATTTAATAACTTCAAGAATGGGGCAGGGCATGTGGGCTCCCAGCAGGTCAGGAGGCTGAGGCAGGAGAACAGCAAGTTCAAGACCAGCCTCAGCAACTTAGCAAGGACAGATGCAACTTAGTGAGGACATATGCAACTTAGTGAGACCCTGTCTCAAAATAAAAAATAAAAAGGGCTGGGGATGTGGCTCAGTGTTAAAATACCTCTGGGTTCAATCCCCAGTACAAAAAGAAAAAAAAAAAAAAAGAATGAGTGGAGAAGCCACATTTAACAAAACAAAATTCAATTTAATATATCTGTGCTTAGACATCTGTGCTTAGAGACTGATGTTTCTATACAAATTATACTATTGCCAAATTTTAAATATAGAAATCAAGTGAGAGTGCTGAGGAAAATCTGCACACAAACCTATCCTTAATACAACAGGACCTTCAGATATACTCAATAACCCCGTTAAGTAGAAAACAAACTTTTAAAGTTTGGCAAGTTGCAACGCGGAATCTGGGTAGGAGGTGCCCTGGGTAGTAAACACGGGAGTGAAGAGAACATAACAAACAATTCAAAGCTACATACAAGTCCCTATGGGGCTACTTAAGCCCCAAGCTCACATCTCTGCTTTGGAAGTGATGAAGTTTGAGAAGGCCAAAAGAGAGAGAAAGAAAATCTGAGTAAAGATGAGTATTCTATTTTCTTCTTCCCGACCCTTTCTCAGCATTCTTGCAGGCTGGTCACCAGTCTGGGTGCCAAATCCACTAGAAGGCCTAAGTCAGCATCCCAGCCTCCTTCGTATACCTAGGCTGAAGACCTGTATATCTTTGCAAACATCTCCCTTATCCCTTTTCAACTCCCATACCATTCCCAAAGCAGCCTTCTGGAGACTCAACAGATCTCTACTGTCTTCCTAAACTCAATCACTTACATTTTCTCCCAATCCATATTTTCTCTCTGATATTTTTATTAATTCAGTAGAAATGCCATGACCCGCATTTCCAATTATCTACCCCTATTTTTCCAGCCAAATCCAATTTATGTTTTCACCTGATCAAAGGCCTTGTTCTCATCTACTTAATTCTACTTCTTGCTGGTTACCCCTGCCTTTTCCAATGCCAAGTCCCTAACCCCACTCTTTGAGAAGTCCTAGGTCTTCAATATAGTTGGCAGTCCTCTTTCTCTCACTTAACCATCCTTCCTTTAGGCTGTATTACACTACATTACCCTCAAGATTCAACTCCCCTCTCCTTGCCACGCCCTGTGCCCCCCGGGGTTACTTACCCCAAGTTCTCCCCACACTTCGGGCCTCTGGCCCCGCCTTCCCCCAAAAAGGAGGCGGGAGGAGGGAGAGAAGTGGGGCGGCACTCCGTAAGGCAAAAGCGACCTCCCATTAGCGCTCATCGACGCCAATCGTGGCTTCCTTCTCTCTTATTGGTCTTCTTTAGTCTAAGCCCCACCCTCTTCCTCAGACAGGGCCCAGCCACCGCCTCAGCGCCCCCGTCCAGCACAGACTGGGAGGGGAGACCCCGGCCCGTGACGCTGTGGCTGGCCAGAGTTGAAGGGGAGACTGCTCTCAGACCATGGACTAGCTAATGTTAACAGGACTCACCCGCTGGTAGCTCCGTCGCCTCCCGCCCGCCCGCGCTCGGTCCCACAATCTGTTTCCAGCTCCTCCTTTTCCCCCCTCAGCGGAGCAGATACTTTCCTCCCGTCCGGCCAGGCGAGCTTTCTTCTCGCGAGAAGTCGGGGTGCGGGGGGAGGGCGAGATTCGTGAGGGCTGAGTTGGAAAAGAGCTGAGGGGAGGGGCTTACTATGGGCAGGCCTTGGGTGGAAGGCTGAGCCAGACTGTATACACAGGTCACACGTGTTCGGCTGTAGAAGCGGGAGGGAAGAAAGGAAAAAGGAGGAAGTAGTATCTGTAGTGATGTAGATCCAAAAGATGAAGCAAATATTCTAAGGAATGAGATGATCTCACGGAGCACACTTTAAAACTAGATTACTGGCTGGGGCAGTAGCTCAGTGGCAGAGTGCTTGCCTAGCACGTATGAGGCCCCGGGTTCGATCACCATATAAAATTAAATAAATAGAATAAAGGTGTCATGAAAAAAAATTAGATTACTGGGCTGGGGATAAACTCGGTGGTAGAGAGTTTACCTGGCTTACTCTGAAGGCTTGGGGTCAATCCCAGAAAGACTAGGAGTGGGGAAGAAACTGCTCTTAGTGTTGAAAGAAAGCCTCTTTGAGAAATTAACATTTAAATCAGAAGTTGAATTATGAGACGGCCTTCAGAAGATTTTTGTGAAGGTGTAGTCTAGAAATCTAATGAGCCAGGAGGATTGCAATTTTGAGGCCAGTCTCCGAATTTTAGTGAGAACCTAAGGAAATTAGTAAGACCCTGTCTCAAAAAATAAAAACAAAATAAAAGGTCTGGGGATGTAACTCAGGGGTAAAATACCCTTGGGTTCAATCGTCAGTACCGATAAAGAAAAAACAAACCTAATGAAAGAATGATGAGGGGCTAGGATTGTGGCTCAGCGGTAGAACACTCACCTAGCACTTGCGAGGCCCTGGATTCAATCCTCAGCACCACATAAAAATAAATAAAATAAAGATATTGTGTCCAACTACAACTAAAAGAAAAAGTAAATATTAAGTGGAAAAAAGAAAGAATGATGAACTACTAAACTATACTTAAGACTATACTGGGGGCCTGGGGATGTGGCTCAAGTGGTAGCGCGCTCTCCTTTCATGCGCGAGTGGGTTGGATTCTCAGCATCACATAAAAACAAAATAAAGATATTGTGTCCACATAAAGCTAAAAAAAAGACTCCATACTGGTGGGAAAAAAGACTAAACCTCAATAAAGCTATTAAAAACGGGCAAGGAAGGAACAAGTTAAACAAGGGAATTCACGGTTTCAAACAGGTATTGAGTATTTTCTTCTTAATGGGAACAGTACCATCACTGTGGCCACAGTTTTCTACTATGTGTGTGACTGTATGGGGTGAGGAAATGAAAGAGGTGGTAGTAGGAGTTCAACTCCAGGAACTGTCTACATGTAAAAAATTGTTTGGGTCGTTTCTACTACCCTCCAGAGCCAGGCACTTCCTTAATAACACAGTAATATAAAATACCCTTAGCCCTAGAACTGGAGTGAATGCATTGGAAAAAGCATTCCACCTGTGTAGCAATCCCAGCTCTGCCATTTTACAAGTCCTATGGCCTGGGGTGAGATGCTTCTCTAAGACTGTACAATAAAGATAGAAATCCCATTTTGAGTTACTCCGAGTTGTAATGATCAAGTGAGATATATGAAAATGCTTGGCAATTTTTAAAAAGCACTATAGAGCCAAGGGTGTAGCTCTGGAATAGAGAGCTTGCCTAGAATGTGTGATGCCCTGGGTTTAATACCCAACAGCACACACACATACAAATGAAAAAGCAATGCCTGGTGCAGTAATACAGGCCAGTAATCCCAGCTACTCAGGAGGCTAAGGCAGGAGGATCACAAAGTCAAGGCCAATCTCAGCAATTTAGAAGATCCAGTCTCAATGAAAAAAATAAAGGGCCAGGGATGTAGTTCAGCAGTAGAGCACCCCTGGGTTTAATCACCAGTACCTCAAAACAAAAAGCACTATATTATTCACCAAGTATTTTAACAAAACTTAACAGGACAGACTATGTGCAAAGTACTATATTAGTACTGTGGTGCAGAGCAGACAGACCCAACCCTGTATTGGAATTTTTTTTTTTTTTTTTTTTTTTTTGTGTGTGTGTGTGTATGTGTGAGTTGATGGGAGGTAGTTAATAGTTAATAATCCAAAACCACATCTATTTCAAAAAGTGAAGAGTGCTTCTGAGTAATGAGACAACGTAACTAGGAGTGAGGAAGAAACTATTCATAGTGTTGAGAAACAGCCTTTTTGAGAAAGTACCATTTAGACCAGGGGCTGAAATATCAGGAAACACTCTTTAAAAGTTCTCTGAAGGAAACATCAAATGCAAAGACTCTATTCAAAAATTTATCATGAGCTATGCTTGGTGGTGCATGCCTATAATCCCAGTCACTCAGTGGGCTGAGGCAGGAGGATCAAAAGTTTAAAGGAAGATTGCATAGAGGCCTGCTCAGTAATTTGTCAAGGCCCTAAACAGCTTAGTGAGACCCTGTCTCAAAATAAAAAATGAATGGGGCTGTGGGTGTGGCTCAGTGCTTAAGTGCCCCTGAGTTCAATCCCCAGTATCTGCCTCCAAATTATGATGGTTAACATGGTAAATTTTATAATTAAAAACTTTTTAAAATTGATCAAATTGAGGGAAAATGAATTAAATATATATTTATATTATAATATTATTTATATGTATGAATAGTACCTGGAACATAGGAAGATCTATAAATGTTAGCCTTTCTATGTCTAGAGTAATAGCCTATTCTAGTATGATTTGTAGCATCCCTTCTCCATTTGTAATGCCACCTCCATTACATACACATTTTCCTCATAAGGAGAGTTGATTTAAAATATTACCCATGGAATCTCTATTCTGTTTTTCACTTTAGATTACTAAACTTTTTAAAAAATGTTTTTTGTAGTTGTAGATGGACACAATACCTTTATTTTTTAATTGTTTATTTATATTTGGTGCTGAGGATTTAACCCAGGGCCTCAGATGTGCAAGGCAAGCGCTCTGCCACTGAGCCACAACCCCAGTCCCAGATTACTAAACTTTCTGAACTTCCTGTCTAGGATCTCATGTGTCCTCCCAGAACCTTCTGAGAGGAAGATTCTAGGTGATTCCTCCCTACATAGCAAATGTAAAACAGGTCTAGAATCACATTCTTTTTTTTTTTTAAGAGAGAGTGAGAGAGGAGAGAGAGAGTGAGAGAGGAGAGAGAGAGAGAGAGAGAGAGAGAGAGAGAGAGAGAATTTTTTTTTTAATATTTATTTTTTAGTTCTCGGGGGACACAACATCTTCGTTGGTATGTGGTGCTGAGGATCGAACCCGGGCCGAAGCGAGCGTGCTACCGCTTGAGCCACATCCCCAGCCCCTAGAATCACATTCTTGAGACTTGAGAAAAGTTGAGAGGAGTCTGGGCTTCCAATCTACTCTCTTCTAAAACAGTTTCTACATAAACTGGACATGATAGCACACGCCTGTAATCCCAGTGACTCAGGAGGTTGAGGCAGGAGGATCCAAGTTTGAGGCCAGCCTCAGCAATTTAGTGAAACTCTTATCTCAAAATAAATTAGGACTGGGAATGTAGCTCAGTGGTAAAGTGCCCCTGAGTTTAATTCCCAGTACTCATCCTGCAAAAAAATTCCTGCATAAGAGAATGCAAGGTAGAAGCCAACTTCCAATATATAAGGAAAATTTGTATGTAATGGAGGTGGTATTACAAATGGAGAAGGGATGCTACAAATCATAGACATGGAATGGCTAACATTTATATATCTTCCTATGTTCCAGGTACTATTCATACATATAAATAATATTATAATATGTATTTAATTAATTTCCCCCAAATTTTATATCCCCAGACCATATCCTCTGAACTGCAAATTATCTTTTCCAACTGCCCACTTCACAATCCACTTAGATGTCTAATAAGCATTTCAAACTTATGTCCAAACAGAATTCCTTCTTTCTCCCCAACAAATGGCCTTTCCTCAGTCTTCCTCACTTAGTGTGTGTGTGTGTGTGTATATTTGTTTCATTTCTACTTTTCAAAAATTTCATCTGTGTGTATGTGTGGTAACAGGGACACTACCACTGAGTTAAAACCCCAGGCTTTTTTTTTTTTTTTTTTTTTTGAGGCAGGATCTCACTAAGTTCTTTGGGCGATTTGTACGATTCCGCTGAGCCCAGCCCCAGCCCAGGCTTATTTATTTTTATGTGATGATAAGAATTGAACCCAGTGTGCCTCAAACATGCTAGGTAAGGGCTTTACCACTGAGCCACAACCCCAGCCTCTGCTATTTGTTTTTAATGGTGGTTGTTTATTTAGTGGCCTTTCTGAAATAATTCTGTAACTTCTATATTCTTTGACATATATGTCCATGTAAGTCTGTGTTCAGTTGTCTTCATGCTCAGCTAATTATTGGACCAAGATTTTCTTAAGTGCCTAGAACCAATGAGTCTATTGGTCTTTGCTCCGGGACTGTGAGTACATATTGGGGTATGATTTCAGCTCTCAGCCAGGCAGTTTACAACTCTTTTTTCATTATGTACTGGTATAGAGCCTCAAGTTTAATCAATAGTATTTAATACTGAGACTTCCTGACCATGCACACAATTCTGAGTGTACACATAGTCCTGGGCATATGAATGGTCTTCTAGATTCCCAGGAATATCTTAGAACTTTCCAAAGCCCCTTATGGATATCAAATTCCCCAGTATTCTTTTTAGACTTTTTAGTTAGCCTGTTGTTGGCCCCAATTATTACCTGCCATCACAAACAACTGCAGTGTTAAACAGTTGCCTCTCATTATTTTAGACAAATGCCTGAAGGGAAAAGCCTGTTTGTACTCAGCAAGCTCCAGTCAGATCAAATAAAGATAATTGGTTTTTTTTTTTTTTTTTTTTTTTTTTGGTACTGGGAATTTAATCTAGGGGAACTCTACCACTGAACCATGTCCCCCTCCCTTTTTATTTTATTTTATTTATTTTTTAGTATTTTTTATTTTTATGTGGTGCTGAGGATTGAACTCAGTGCTTCACACGTGCTGGGCAAGCACTCTACCACTTGCCACAACCCCAGTCCCCAGCCCTTTTATTTTTTATTTTGAGACAGGATCTTGCTAAGTTACTTAGGGCCTCACTAAGCTGCTCAGGCTGGCTTTGAACTAGTGATTCTCCCAAGTTGCTGGGAATACAGGTGTTCACCACCTCCCTGGCCCACCTCTTGGTTTTTGACAGCAAGATGACATCAGATTTTTGATTCCCTACTGCCATGACCACTCTAGGTCACTTTGGCCCATACTGACCAGTTCTAACTGGAATCTGTTCTTACAGATTTTATTTCTTTTTACATCTATTTTTTATTTTTTTAGGTGGACACAATATCTTTATTTTATTTTTATGTGGTATTGAGGATCGAACCTAGCGTTCCGCGCATGCCAGGCGAGCACGCTACAGCTTGAGCCACATCCCCAGCCCTCTTACAGATTTTAAGGTTGTAGGAAATTATCCTTCTCCCTCTGAATTGTCTGTGTAAGGGTCACAAAAGTCTCACCCTTCAGGGTAACTTGTGTTCCTCTTATAAGGATTATTTTGAGCCTGCATTTCTCCTGCAGTTTATAGGTAGTTTGGGATCTTCCAGGGACCCACCAGACTAGTCAAGTAATGGCAGTTTTTTTATGAATTGGGCTTTGAAGTTGCTTCAACCCCATTCTACTCTCTAGTGGCTACCAAGCTGCCAGCTTTCACTGACTGCAAGAAGTTGGTTTTCAAGGCTACTGTGGAATCAAAGAGGGGGTAAGATGAGAAAAGATAAGGTAAAATGCCATAAAACTCACTGTTCTTATTGAGATTCAACTATTTTTCCTGAATAAACACTCTCCTTATTGCTGCAGGCCTTTGTTTAATTTTCACAGCTCTCAAAAAGCAAATCCACTTTCTCAAACATCCAACATTACAAATCTTTTAGAATTAGCAGATCCTCTACCTTTGAAATACACCCAGAATGCCACCCCTCCTCACCACTTTGTTATCACTCATATAAGCCACTGCTGTCTTGTCACTCATTATTTTCTAAAAGTACTATCTCCTTACTTTTCCTCAGACTGCCAAGCCTGGACTTTGCTATGGTCCAATATGGTTTGAGTTGTCCCTTAAAGTTCTGGTGCTACAATCTTGATCCTCAGCATAGTGGTACTGAGGTGGAAAAACCTTCCAGAGGGGCAGCTTAGTGGGAGGTGATTAGGTCATTGGGGGGCATCACTTTGGAAGAAATGAATATAGTTCTTATGGACCCCAGCAAGTTATTAAAAAAATAAAAATGCAAGCCTGGTCCCTGAATTTCTCTGGCTTTCTATTGTACCATATGATCTCTTCTGCATGGTTTCTGCCATTGTGGTGCCATCTGCCATGACACCATAAGTATAGGCTGAACAGATGGGACCTCCTGATCTTGCATTTTTTGTCTCCAAAACTCTGAACTAAGTAAGCTTTTTTTTTTTTTTAAAGAGAGAGAGAGAGAGAGAGAGAGAGAGAGAGAGAGAGAGAGAGAGAGAGAGAATTTTTTTAATATTTATTTATTTATTTTATTTTTATTTATTTATTTTTTAATTTTTTTTAACATTTTTTTTTTGAGAGAGAGAGAGAGAGAATTTTATTTTATTATTTTTTTAGGAGAGAGAGAGAGAGAGAGAGAGAGAGAGAATTTTAATATTTATTGTTTAGATTTCGGCGGACACAACATCTTTGTTTGTATGTGGTGCTGAGGATCGAACCCGGGCCGCATGCATGCCAGGCGAGCGCGCTACCACTTGAGCCACATCCCCAACCCATAAGTAAACTTTTTTATAACCACACAGATTCAGATATTTTATTATAGCTTCAGAAAATGGACTAAGTCCCATGTTCAAATCTTTCCTTTTTTTTTTTTTTTAAATACCAGATATACACATGGTTCATTCTCTTTCTTCCTTTAGGTCACTGCTCAAATGGTACCTACTCAGAGATACTGACCAACTAACCTACACCTCACACCCTGTCACTCTATCTTCTTTATCTTACCTTGTTTTCTCTAGCACTTATAGTATCTGACATGTTCTATTTGCTAATATGTATTATCTGTCTTTTCACATTAGAATATAAGATCATAAAGACAGGGACTCTTGCCTAATATATGTGAGGCACTGAGTTTGATTCTCAGCACCATATACAAATAAATAAAATAAAGGTCCATAGACAACTTAAAAAATGTATATTAAATTAAAGAAAAAACAAGACAGGGACCCCATTTGTTGTGTTTATAGTATCCTCAGAGCCTAAAATAGTACTAATTCAAATTTGCACTCAGTACATTATTTTTTTTAAAGAATGAAAAAGAGAAAATGAGAATTTTTTTAATATTTATTTTTTAGTTCTCGGCAGACACAACATCTTTGTTTGTATATGGTGCTGAGGATCGAACCTGGGCCCGAGGCATGCCAGGCGAGCACGCTACTGCTTGAGCCACATCCCCAGCCCTGCACTCAGTACATTCTAACAGAATGTATACCAAATACTTTTCATTTGCTCTTCCAGATCCACTCTCTCCATTGGTTCCCAGTATCCTGTATGGACAATATCAGGTTATTCCTTTGTCCTCTGGCTTCCGCTCATGCAGAGCCCCAGTAAGAGTTTGAAGGAAGGAAGGACAGTAAGGCCAAGGTATTTATTTTCCAGGCTCTTCTCTGCCAAATTGCCTCAGGTTTACACTGTTCTTGGATCCCTGGAAGATCATTGCCTCTACCAAGGTGATCATATCTACATGAAGTCTAATCTTTCTAATAACTCCAAC
Organism: Ictidomys tridecemlineatus; assembly: GCF_052094955.1. NCBI lineage: Eukaryota > Metazoa > Chordata > Mammalia > Rodentia > Sciuridae > Ictidomys > Ictidomys tridecemlineatus. The sequence goes on along the minus strand of NC_135482.1, from coordinate 61,555,979 downwards.
CTACCCTTCTTTTGCATTTTGGCCTCAGGATTGGAATAGCTTATCTGTTGTTACTACCCGCACATTATTGTACTATCTGTGTGATTCCCCATCCATACTCAAATGGTACCTCTCAGAGATACTCCCCTGACCATCACCTTGGAAGAAATGAATATAGATTTTATGGTTGTAGGGAATTATCCTTATCTCTCTGAATTCCAGGATCTTGTCTGTGTAAGGGTCACAAAAGTCTCACCCTTCAGGGTAACTTGTGTTCCTCTTATAAGAATTATTTTGAGCCTGCATTTCTCCTGCAATTTATAGGTAGTTTGAGTGGTATCTTCTTTAGATATTTTTAAAAAATATTTATTTTTTAGTTATAGTTATTTAATAAATATTCAATAAATTTAATAAATATTTATTTAATAAATATTTACTTTTTAGTTATAGTTTATGTATGCTGAGGATCAAACTCAGTGCCTCACACATGCTAGGTGAGTGCTGTACCTCTGAGCCACAACCCCAGGCCCCACATCCATATCTTTATAGGTAGATTTTTTCAAATTATCCTAATTTCTGAGTGATATCTGTTTAATTTGGGATAATGCCTGATACAAATGAATAATCCTAAGAATAACTCTATGAATAGACACTATTACTATTCTCATTTTATAGAAGAGAACTGTGAGGACCAGAAAGGTTAAGAAACTTTCTCAACATTTTACAGCTAGTTAGTAATAAAGCCAGGGTTTATTGTTAGGGGAAAAAAAATGGAAGGATAGTTTTATAATATCAAGATAGGGGAGGATTCCTACATAAGAATAAAAAAGCATGCTCATAAAGGAAAAGATTGAAAGAACTGAAATTCTCTATGTCAAAAGAGTATAAAGTGTTGGGCTGGGGATGTGGCTCAAGCGGTTGCGCTCACCTGGCATACGTGCGGCCTGGGTTTGATCCTCAGCACCACATACAAACAAAGATGTTGTGTCCGCCTGCCACAGTCTTGGCTGGGCACAAGATCACGAGCCACCACACACCTTGTAGATACAAACAGCAATTCTTTATTCCCGAACTCACACCGGCCTCTACACACGTTCTGGGGAAATCCCAGTTCTGCCGCCGCACAATTCACGTCCTAAAATACTTTTTTAATTCCACGAGAACTCAACGGGAACTCAGGCATCAGGAATGCCCTATTCCCAGCAGCAATAACCTTAAACCTGGAACTTCCCTAAACCCAGATTGTCTTAAACCGGGAATGCCTTAAACCCAAATTATCTTAAACTGGGATACTTCCTAAAACCTGCAGGATACACCTTAAACCTGGATCCACCCTGGTCCTTGAGCAGGGTCACCTTTCTCAAAGACACATGCAATGTCACAGCAAATTTCCATTTAACATGGGGTACGCTGGCAAGGAAATTTCAATGCGTCATTCCTACTTGGCAATGGCCCTCAGCATCCGCCGAAAACTAAAAAATAAATATTAAAATTCTCTCTCTCTCTCTTTCTCTCTCTCTAAAAAAAAAAAAATTAAAAAGAGTATAAAGTAGATGCGGGGATACACACATAAAATCCTTGGCTTGGGAGGCTGAGGCACAAAGATCACAAGTTTGAGGCCTCTCTGGACAATTCAGATAAGATCCTATCTCAGTGGTAAAGCACCCAAAGTTCAATCCCCAGTACTGCACCAAAAAAATAAAAATAATATAAATGTTGGGCATAATTGTGCATGCCTGTCATCTAAGTGACTAAGGAGGCTGAGGTAGGAGAACCACAAGTTCAAGGACAGCCCCAGCAACTAAGCAAGGCCCTGTATCAAAAACAGGGCTAGAGTTGGGCACATGCCTGTAATCCTAGTGGCTCAGGAGCCTAAGACAGGAAAATCATGAGTTCAATGCGAGCCTCAGCAATGGCGAAGTGCTAAGCAACTCAAGGAGAACATGTCTCTAAATAAAGTACAAAATAGGGCTAGGGATGTGGCTCAGAGGTTGAGTGTCCCTGAATTCAATTCCTGGTACAAAAAAAAAGAAAAAAAGAAAAGAAAAGAAAAACCCACCAAGGCCAAGAATCTAGCTCAGTGGTAGGAGGCTTGTCTAGCACGTGCAAGGCCCAGACTTCTATTCCAAGTTCAAGAGATGGGTGGGGGTGTAATGGGGGGGAGTGGAGATACCATATTATAAACAAACTGAAGAGATAAATCAGATTAGAAGGTATTTGCAACTCATATAACAAAGGATTGATACATAGAATATGTAAAGAACTCATTATGAAATCTATATGAAAAGCACAGCCAGGTGTGGTGGTGCACGCCTATAATCCCAGTCATTTGGGAGGCTGAGGCAGGAAGATCACCAGTTCAAAGCCAGCCTCAGCAATGGCAAGGTGCTAAGAAAGAAAGAAAGAAAAAGAAAAGCACAAATAAAAATATAAAAACGGGCTGGGCTAGGGTACAGCTCTGTGGTAGAGTGCTTACCTAGCAGGTGTGAGGCCCTGGGTTGGCTCTCCAGCACTACAAAAGAAAATAATGTAAAAGACTGGGCAAAAGATAAAAAGGAGAATTCATAGAGGAAGAAACTCACATCGCTAAAGAGCATAGTGGCACACATCTGTATAGTTAGGAAGCTATTACACTAGTGAGACACTATGGTGGCTTGACACTGGGAGGTGACAGTAGAGATAGATGAGTAGAGGAAAAGAAGTAGAGGAATCAAGGATGAGCCTTGGGTTTTGTTTGACTAGTTGAAATGAGGATAGCTGTGAAAGGAACAGATTAGGAGACATGAGGGAGGAAAGCAAGACTAGAAGGAGTGTATAAACAAAGAAACTGCAAACAGCCAGGCAAAGTAGTGCATACCAGTTTAATACCACAAGCTCAGGAAGCTGAAGCAGGAGGATCTCAAGTTCTAGGCTAGCCTCAGCAACTTAGTGAGGCCTCTAAGCAACTTCATGGGATCCTGTCTTAAAATAAATAAAAAGGGCTGAGGATGTAGCTCAATGGTTAAGTAACTCTGGGTTTAATCCCCAGTACAGAAAATGAAAGGAAGAAACTACAAACAAGCATGTACAATTGGGAGTTTATAGTGATTGGACAGAGGAAGAAAGTGGTGTGAGAAAGTATACTGAAAAGACAGGCAGGAAAAAAAGCCTTGTGATACTTTGGTTTTTCTTAAGAATGGCCTTGTTTGGGGCTGGGGCTGTGGCTCAGCAGTAGAGTGCTTGCCTAGCATGTGTGATGCCCTAGGTTCAATTCTCAGCACCACATACAAATAAGTAAAAAATAATTCATCAACAACTAATAAAAAATATTTAAAAAAAAAAAAGAATGGCCTTGTTTACCTCCAAAAAGCGTCTGGACTTTATCTGAAGTCTGTTCAACCCCTGGAAGTCTCTGAAATATTTTAAGTCTGAAGGTGATTGATTAAATCCATATTTTAGAAAGAGAATTAGTTAACAGTAATAGAGTTTGGATTGAAGAAGCCAGAAGACTACCCTCCCCCCACTCCCAGGCACCAGGGATTGGTGCTCTACCACTGAGCTATACCCCAAGACCTCTCTATTTTTTTTTTCTTTTTAAAAATTTAAGACAGAGGGGCTGGGGTTATGGCTCAGAGGTAGAGTGCTCACCTACCATGCTTGAGGCACCGGGTTCGATCCTCAGCACCACATAAAAATAAAGATATTGTGTCCACCTATAACTAAAAAATAAATATTTTTAAAATATTTTAAGACAGGGGCTAGGGCTGTAGCTCAGTAGTAGAGCACTTGCCTAGCAATGTGTGAGGTACTGGGTTTGATCCTCAGTACCACATAAAAATAAATAAATAAAATAAAGTGTCCATCTACAAGTAAAAATAGTTTTCAGGGGCTGTAATTGTAGCTCAGTTTGTAGAGTGTTTGCCTTGCATGTGTGAGGCACTGGGTTCAATCCTCAGCACCACATAAAAACAAATAAATAAAATAAAGGTATTGTGTCTATCTACAACTAAAAAAAATTTTTAAAAAATAGTTAAAAAAAAATTTAAGACAGGGGCTGGGGTTGTGGCTCAGTGGTGGAGCACTTGCCTCGCACATGTGAGGCACTGGATTCAATCCTCAGCACCACATTAAAAAAATAAAATAAAGGTATTGTGTTTTCAGAGAAATGCAAATTAAAACTACTCTAAGATACCATCTCACTCCAATAAGAATGGAAGTCATTATGAAGTCAAACAACAATAAGTGCTGGCAAGGATGCGGGTGGGGGGGGGAGGTACACTCATACATTGCTGGTGGGACTGCAAATTGGTGCAGCCAATTTGGAAAGCAGTATGGAGATTCCTTGGAAAGCTGGGAATGGAACCACCATTTGACCCAGATTCCCTTTCTCAGACTATATCCAAAGACCTAAAAAGAACATACTACAGGGACACAGCCACATTAATGTTTATAGCAACACAATTCACAATAGCTAGAATGTGGAACCAACCTAGATGCCCTTCAATAGATGAATGGATAAAAAAAAATGTGGCATTTATACACAATGGAATATTACTCAGCACTAAAAAATAACAAGATCATGGCATTTGCAGCAAATGGATGGCATTAGAGCAGATTATGCTAAGTGAAGTTAGCCAATCCCTAAAAAACAAATGCCAAATCTCTTCTCTGATATAAGGGGGTGACTCAAAATGGGATAAGGAGGAAGAGCATGAGAAGAAGACTACCACTAAATAGGGAAGAGAGGTGGGAGGGAAAAAGAAGGAGAAGGGGAGTTGCACGGAAGATGGAAGGAGAGCCTCATTGTTATACAGAATACATATATGATGTTGTGATGAGAAAAAAAAAGTGTGTCACATTAGATTGGATAGAGAGAAAGGATGGGAGAGGAGGGGAGGAGTAGGGGGGGATAGGAAGGGCAGCAGAATAGAATAGACAATATGATTGATGTATGTACATTCCATGTATGTATTATATGTCAAAATACATTCTGCTGTCATGTATAACTAAAAAAAATAAAAATAAACTGTATGGTTAAAAAAAAGGTATTGTGTTTATCTACAACTAAAAAAATGTATTAAAAAAATTTAAGGGCAAAGGCTATGGCTGAGCAGTAGCACACTTGCCTGGAATGTGTGAGGCACTGGGTTCAATCCTCAGCACCCCATGTAAATAAATAAAAAAACAAAGGTCCACTGACAACTAAAAAAAATTTTTTTAAAAAATCATTAAAAAAAATTAAGACAGAGTCTTATTAAATTGCCAAGGTTGGCTTTGAGTTTGTGATCCTCCTGCTTCAGTCTCCTGAGTAGTTGGGAAGACTGGCATGCACCACCATACCTGGCACCAGCAGATATACTAAACAACTTTCTGATTTTCAGGAGGCAGTATGGTACAGTAGAAAGAGCATAAATGCTTTTGAGTCAGATGGACATTAATTAAAATTTTGGCATAACAAGTTATCATCATTAATGGATTGAATTGTGTTCATCCCCAAATTCATATGTTGAAGTATTAACTCATTGTATCTTGATATGTGACCTTGTTTGGAAATAGAATCACTGCAGATGTAATTCATTAAAATGAGGTCATACTCACCTTGGGGAGGTCGTAATTCGGTATGATCCTTCTTTAAGGGGAAATTTGGACACAGATATGTACACAAGGATAATGTCACATGAAGATCAAAGCATACATCTACAAACCAAGGGATGGCGAAGATTGCCAGGAAACCACCACAAGCTTCCGGGTAGGCATGGAATAGATCATTCACAGCCCTCAGAAGGAACTAACCCTCCTGACATTTTGATCTCGGACTTCTGGCCTCCAGAACCGAGACAATAACTTGTAGTGCTTTGTTATGGCAGTCCTAGTAAACTAATATACCATCTGTGTGACCTTGGACAGATTATTTAATCTTGATAATCCCCTGGTGTCCTAATTTGTAAAATGGGGGTAATTATATCTACATCATAAGTAGGTCTTGTGAACTAAATAAAATGGCATTTACAAAGCACCTGGCACAGGCAGGCACTATATACATGTTATTTTACATTTGTGAGACACTAATGTTAACCAAGAAAAGTAGGACAGCTTTGGAGATTTGGGGACAGACTGACTGTAACTGTCAGGGTCAGATAGAACACAACCTAAAAGTCAAAGAATGGATAGGATTATCTCATAATCCTTTTTACTGCTGGATTCCTTAGAGAGCAGCCCTGGCATTGTATTGCTGTCTGTGAAAAATTTTAGCTTCTTTTGCGACAGAACTTTAATACAAGAACCACACTCAAATACAAGAATACTCTCTAATACAAGACAGCACACTCAAAGGCAGAAAGATTAAGGTCAACTAAACTGACAGACTTTAAGAAGGCAAAGGTAGGAAAGGAAAAAGGCAAACAAAGCTAGAGAAGAAAGTGCCAGATGCCTCAGGCCTGCAGCTCTCCAGCTTATTTCTTTAGGTAAAGGGTTTAAACTGGGGGTTGTCCTCTCCCTAGTTCCATAGGGGAACCCAACAGAGGCCTCACTAGTCTCTGGAACGCCTAGTTCTTTTAGGCAAGGAGTCCCTTGCCAAAGCAAACAATCTCAACTCTATGATTGTATTCTGGCTGGGGTAGGGGAGAACAAAGATCCCTTTCTTTGCTTCCCCAACTCTATGGCTCCAGCCAAACTCACTGTTTATACAATCTTCCCTGGTGAAAATTTTTTTCCTTTTCTTTCTAGGTTGCAGCTGGAAAAGACTGAGTCCCTTCTGCCTATCCACCCCCCATCCCTCACCAGGCAGGAAAAGTGCCCCATACCTGAACTTCCCACTCTTACAGAAGATGTCAGCACACTTCGGAGTAATTCCAGACCCTTTGGTGATATGATAGGGAACCTCAGTTTTAGAGGCTGAAAGCCTATCTAGCCAGGAAGGTGAAGTCAGGCTGGAGAAATCAGGAGTCTAGCTTCCTATCATTCCAATTCTGTCTATTCTATCCTCTCCCATTCCCTAGACTTTCTCAGCTCTGTTTCCAAAAGAGAATCAAATCATCAAAATATAGAGAAGTTCAGGTATAATGGTGTATTCCTATAATCTTTTCGATGCAGTAGGCTGAAACAGGAGGATTTCGAGCTCAAGGCCAGCCTAGGCAATTTAGCAAGGTCCTGTGTAAAAATAAAATGTGAAGGGCTGTGGATGTAGTATAATATAAGTGGTATAATACTTGCCTGGCATGTGCTAAATCCTGGGTTCAATCCCCAGTGCTGAGGAAAAAAAAAAAATTCAGGATGTATTTGTCTTACTTCTTTGAAAGGATAATGAAGTGGGTGGGATGGAAATAATGTTTTCTGGAACTGGAGTTGTGGCTCAGTGGTCAAGTGCTTGCCCAGCATGTGTGAGGCCCTGGGTTCAATCCCCAGCACCACATAAAAATAAACAAATAAAATAAAGGTATTGTGTTCAATTATAATGAAAAAATAAATATTAAAAAAGAAAAGGAAACAGTGTTTTCTAATGGGAAATTTTTTTTCTTTTTTCTTTTAGTACTGGGGATTGAACCCCGAGGTGCTTTACTACTAAATCACAGACCTACCCCAAAATTTTAAAAATTATTTTTAATTTTGAGACAGGGTCTCGCTAAGTTGCCTAGGGCCTCACTAAGTTTGGCTTTGAACTAGTGATCCTCCCATCTCAGCCTCCCAAGTTGCAGGATTACAGGCATGTTCCACTATGCCCAACTAGTGAGAAAAGAGTTTTAAAGAAAAAACTGATATTTAGTTTATTATTAACTCCAGCAGTGCAGATGTCTGCCCCTTAAGTCCCAAAAACAAAAGCAAGAGGGAGAAAAGGAAGAGTAGTAGAGTCTAATTTTAGCACTGGCAGAGAATCCTAGTGTTAAGTTACTACTGGTAAACTGGTAACTAAGAAACAGCAGAGACAGAGATAATTTACACAACCTAGCCCTCCAACAAGTAGTTTTAAAACCTAATTTTGGTCTAGGGAATGTAGCTTGATGGTGCCCTGAATTCAACCCGCAGCACCTCCTCTCCCCCCCCCCCAAAAAAAAAAGAAAAAGAAAAGAGAAAAAAAACATAATTAAAAACCTAATTTCACTTATTTCTCTGCCATCTCAGGAAGGCAGATAATCTTCCATTCAACACAAGGGAAGGAACTTGTAGCACAGGCTTTAACCAAAAGCCATTCAGTGAGTAACTTGAACCCAGGATTCTGGGACTTTGAATCTGGTCAACTCTCCAAGGCCAAGCTGCTTTCTGCAAATCTTGTCTTCTGTACTGTACAAACCTTCCCTGAGCTGAACTTTCTCCCTACCTTAAATCCCTATTGACTGTTCTTCTGTTGCTAAGAGGGTTGTGAGCTACCTACTTGTAGCTTTTCAGCTAGCTTTGACAACTTCAAAGTTTTGGTTCCAGCTGCTGGGAGACTGGGATGGAGAAGGCGTAGAGGGGCTGCAAGTCTGTTTGGGCTCAGAAACCATCCCTACACATATACACAAACCCAACCATCCTGCCTCCCCCAATCCCCCACCAGCAAGATATGTAGAGTAGTTTTCTGTAAAAGTAGCTACACAGTTCCTGGAAGGCTGTAATATACAATGGTTAAAAATATCCATCTTAGGGGCAGAGCTGAGCCAACTGAGATGAGCCTGCCCAGGAACCCAGAAAATGAACAGTTGGGTAAAATGAAACCAGGAGTAAGCAAAATACTACCTGTTTGCTAGATAACTGCAGGGATAATAATTATAAGAAAAATGGATCAATCCCCTTCACTGAGAAACCTCAGAATATGTCCAGATTTCTTTCCCACTCTTCCAATGACACCCTGGCCCCCAGGAGGCAGAGTGGTATAGTGCAAAGAGTTTGGTCACCGGTTCCTATTCTGTTCTATCACTTCCTATTTAGATAACCTGGAGAAACAAGTCATGATTCTTGAACATGAAAGACAAAACCCCCTACTTTACACAAGTGAAATACTATGTAAAAATGCCAGGTATGGTGGCTAACGCCTGTAATCCCAGCAGCTCTGCAGGCTGAATCAGGAGGATTGTAAATTCAAAGCCAGCCTCAGCAAGGCAAAGTGCTAAGCAACTCAGTAAGACCCTGTCTCTAAATAAAATACAAAAAGGGCTGGGAATGTGGCTCAGTGGTCAAGTGCCCCTGAGTTCAATCCCTGGTACTAAAAAAAAAAAAAAGAAGAAAAAATTATATAAAGGAACATGCCATCCATTTTTGGTTTTAATGTCTTTTCTGGTTAGCCTCCCTGAGCTAGATAAGATTCAATGAATTTAGGAGGCAGATAACTTTTAGCATTTCCTTTCAAGATCTAGATGAAATTTCACTCCTTCTACTGCAGATTGGAATAGTTATACTTGTATTAACTTTATTGTTGCATGACGAGTTACCACAAACTTAGCAGTTTAAAATGACATCTATTTACTATCTCTAGATTACAAATCCAGGGGGCAATGACTGGATTCTCTATTTAGGATCTCACCAAACCAAGTCAAGGAGTTGTCTGTGCTCAGCTTTTCTCTGGAGGTTCTGAGGAGGAACTTCCAGTCTCACACATCCAATCTCCTTCAAGTTGTTAACAAAATTATGTTCCTTGCAATTATAAAATGAAGCCCTCATTTCCTTTCTAGGTCCTTGATAGTGGGTCACTCTCAGCTCTGAAATGCCACTTCTGGTCCTTGCATATGGTTTTCTCCATCTTCAAAGCCAGCAATAGTGCATTAAATCCTGTCTTCAAATCTGTGATTTCCTCTAATGCCATGAGCTTTAGAAAGCTCTCTGCTTTTAAGGGCTAATATGATTAAATCAGGCCCATACACATAACCTCCCTAAGTTAACAGTGCCATATGACATAACCAGGGGAATGGTATCAAATTCACAGGCTTTGGCAGGGTATGGTGGTGCACATATGTAAGGTATGGTGGCTTGGGAGGCTGAGGCAAGAGAATTGCAGTTCAAAGCCATCCTTAGCAATTTAGTGAGGTCCTGAGCAACTTGGCAAGAGCCTGCCTCAAAAGAAAATATTAAAAAGGGTAAGCCCCCTTAGGTTCAATCCCTGATACCAAAAAAAAAAAAAAAAAAAAAAAGAAAGAAAATTCATAGGTTTTGGAGATAGAGCAGGACTATTTTTTTACGACCTTTATTTTCTTTATTTATATGTGGTGCTGAGGATAGAACCCAGGGCCTTGCACATGCTAGGCGAGTGCTCTACCACTGAGCCACAACCCCATCCCTAGAGCAGGACATTTTTAAAAAGTTATTTATTTTGCAATGCTGGGGATTGAAAACTTAAGGGTTCTTACATGTATTCTACCACTGAGCTATACCCCTAGCTCCTAGGGGTCATTGAAAAACAAATTCTGCCTATTATAGCACTTACTCAAAACATGAAAGTATCTCTTTGGGGAAGGAAGGGGGGAAGTGGAAATAGACTATCTCTAACCATTTTACACTAATAAGAGAAGTCAAACATTTGACATGAAAGGCCTTTCCTCATGTTTAGTATTCTATACAACATCTTCTGCCCCATGCTTCCTTTTTTTTTTTCCTTTCTTTTCTTTCTTTGGATTGAACCCTAGGTACTTTGCCACTGAGTTACATTCCCAGCTCCTCCTCCTCCTCCTCCTCCTCCTCCTCCTCCTCCTCCTCCTCCTCTTCTTCTTCTTCTTCTTCTTCTTCTTCTTCTTCTTCGTATCAGGGATTAAACCCAGGGGCATTAAGCCACTGAGCCTCATCCCTAGCCCTTTTTATTTTGAGACAGGTCCTTGCTAAATTGCTGAGGCTGGCTTTGAACCTACGATCCTCCTGCCTTAGCC